>NC_056559.1:1362895-1375296 GCF_013358625.1 Macadamia integrifolia
GGGGGGGGGGGGATCTGATTACTTGAACCACACGAAGCAACCGAATCATGGCTTTCAGAGCCTCCATATCCACCAAAGGAGCACCATCAGCTTCAAGCAATTTCCCTCCAATTGATCTACGCGAAGCAATTCCCCCTCCAGCTCTGTCCAGAGAGGCTCCAATAGCTTCACTGCGTCTGGAAGATTCACCCCTCCGATTTCTAGGGTATACACCAAAAAGAGTACGACTATGGTACCGATGTGCGAACCTTTCACGCAACATGTTTGCCTCTGCTACAAGGGCCGGTGTTAAATTGGCCAGAATAGCATCCGAGGATGTCAACAGCACCTGACAATGCAAAATATGTTACCTATTGTACCGAGAAACAAACTTTATAAATTATATAGACTACAACAAAATAAATGATACGCAACCTCTTCTCGTAAATCTGAAGGGAACGTAGCAATTATTGAGACAGCATCCATTTCAACCGGTTGCCCCTCCAATTCCTGGGATTGCTGTAGTCTCTGAGCTTGCTGTTGTGCTAGAACTTCCGCACGGATATCTGGGGGAAGAGCTGCAAGGAATTCAGGATCAATATCTCCAGCAGATTGAGGTTGATCATTTGAAGGCCGTGCTGCTTGACCCTGTTGAGCTGAAAGAACCTCAGCACGCAAATCCTCAGGAAGTGCATCCAGGAAAGCAGGATCAATTGATCCAGACTCAGCTTCCCGATTGACCCGCTGTTCATCACCAGCACCACTCTGATCTGCTTCTTGGCCAGGATTTTCTGAAACTTCAGCAACACTCTGAAGAGATGCATCTCGGCTGCTTACTGGATTGGCATTTCCCACTGACACATTTGCTCTTCTAATTCGAGTCGCCTGGAGATCACCCAACGGCAGTCTATCTGCAGAATTTTGCCTTTCTCCCCCATCATCATGGCCATCAGCACTTCCAATTTCCACCTCCAAGCTTCGAAGGCTTTCCCCCAGAGTCGCACCACTTCCGCTGCTTTCTTGGCTCACAGCTTCAACATCCCGTACGACTGCATCAGTACGCTCATACTGCATGTCAACAGCTTGAGTATATGGACTTGATGCTTCCCTTCCATGAAAATCATTTTCTGCTTGTCTACCATCAGAAATTCCTCCGCCATCCACTTCTGTGGAACCAGATAGTGGAGCAGAAATACTTCCATTGTTCACGATGGTCTCTGCAGGTGTGTCAGCCCTTACCCCTATTTCAGATTCTTGCAAATGACTTGCCTCCACTTTAACTGGAGGTTCCGCTGTAGTTGTGTTCTGATCTGAAGGTTTTTCAGGTGTTGGCCGTCTCAACTGGGAGACAAGCAACTCCTCCAGGCCCTGTGGTATTACAGTTGCGCTTGATCCACCACGCTGCTGGCTATCATCAGCCCACATATTAAAACGATGTCCATGCCGTCCATTCCTTAGTGACCGGAAAATAGTGTCTAACCGTGATGATGAGTTGTCCAAGTTTCTATCAGAGAACACCGTATCAGCTGAACTCTCTGAAAATTTTACAGCTGAGCATCAGTCTTATTCAAATATTAGAAATCAATTATACAACTTACATAAAAAAAAAGAAAAGGATATCGACTACTCACCTGATTGTCTTGGAGGATCTGGATGCAGTGCAGGAGGAGGCTCCATCAGAAGGGGATGCTGAGAAGGTGCACCATGGTCTGCAGATCTTCCTAGAAGATTGTATATGGATGTCGTGCGTCCTTGGCGCCTTGATCCAAAAACTTCAACAGGCATCACATGGAGAGTATCATTAGGAAAACTATTTCCTCTGCCAAAAACTTCAATGTGATCAAAAACATTTATTCCATTGATGCCCTCCTCCAGCCTCAGAATGACTCCATCATCCTCATCATCTTCATCATCTTCCTCCAACACATCTTCATCAAACTCATCTTCATCAATCTCATGATCATCCTGATCTGTGTCCCCATGCGACATATGCTGAACTTCATCCTCCTCCAAATCATTATGCTCCTCATCGTCTTCATCTTCATCTTCATCACCTTCATCTCCATCATCCCCAGACATCTCTTCGTCATCATCTTCATCACCAATATTATCTTGCACATTGTGAGGGATATCAAATCTTATCCCCACAGAATCTATTCCATTTTCAATACCCCCAGCTTCCTCAGAATTGTCATGCATAAAATGATCTTCAGCTCCAGTAGCAAAACCACCATCTGTGTCCCGATCATGCTCCATATCATCTGTAAGTGACTCTGAGCTGCCAGAGGCTTGAACTGTGCTAAAATGGTCAATTTGGTCAACAACTGCTTCACTATGATCAGGTTGGGAAGAAGTTTCCAAAGACTGGAACCTGTTGCCCCCATTATCGGCTCTTCCAGTTTGGTTCAGTTCAGGAGGCTTATTACCATTCTCACCCTTTCCAGAACTAGGATCGGCAGAATTGACATGTTCTTTTGTAACTGCCTCCAGAGCCTTGACTAGTGCAGTAACAACTTTAGGAGAATCTGCATGATCTAGGTCCAAAACTTGAAGTGTACGAGTCAGTGACTGAACCAATCCAACATCTATAAAAGTTGCCGAGGCTTCGGCTGAAATATAGGCACCAGTTGGTGATCGAGCAGCTAGAACATCATTGAGCAGATCAATAAAAGCATGACTATTGACATCAGGAGGCCTGGAACCATTGGATGAATTGACAAAGTCATTGAAGACACTACTTATCTCAGTAAAAACCCTTCTACGTGCCTCATTTGAGCGAACACAAGATGCAACTAAAAACTGACTGGCCCTTGTTGCCAGTTTCTGCCTCCAATCACCATCTACTTTCTTTTCCTTCATATGATTGGCAGAGAATGGAAGGAAGTGGTGAAGGATATGATGAAATATTCCACCACGGTAGTTCCCACTAATGCCCCTCTGGTTAGGAAGTCTATAGCTACTGACCTCAGCATCTCTTCGGAGAAGGATATGAACAGATGACGCATATGTCAGTAGTATCTCAGTCAACAGCTTTAAAAAGAATACAGTCTTTGCAAGAGATGCAGATTCTTCCTGGTTATTGGTTTTATTCTCCTCAGAAAGAGTTGCAACGGCTTTCCCTTTGCTCTTATTCACAGCATCATCAATGTCCATGTCCACTATCGACGGTCCATCAACCACACCATCATCTTTCTGTGTGGGAACATAAGTTATCACCGAATGTAACAGAAGCTCAATTACACTTATAAAGCTTTGAGGAGATTTCCGATGGACTCTGATACTCTTGGAACTTGAATCTAGCAGTTTGCCTTGTACATTCACAGGAGTCATCAAGCTTGCATCACCCAAAGAGGTCTTCCCATCAGCAAGCTGCTGCTTGTCTTTCTCTGACGCCTTCTCCTTCTCTTTCTCCTTGGACTTGTCTTTTTCACGATCTTTTAACAGTATAATATATGGCCTTTCACCAACCATTTCAACTTGACATACGGACTGAGCAGCTTGCATGAAAACTACTGGATCTCTAGAGATGACAGAGGCCAAATTTATAAGGAAATTACGTGGAGTAAGCCTTCCATTAGAGTGTCTATTTGTGGCAGCCACAAGGCTGTGCCTGATCTCAGATTCCATTGCTTGTTGTAGAGTCTGAGGATCTTCAAGAATATGACGGACTATAGTAGCAGCAACATTGTCAAATCCAGAAAACAGACTAGTTGTTGGCAAAGACAATAGAGATGGCAAACCACCAGCATCAAGAAAAGCAACAGCAACAGAATGAGTTCTTGTAAGCGTAGCACATAACTGAAGGACAACATGCATAGTCTCAGAAGGTAGCCGATTCCTTATACATCTACAGGCAATCTCAATAAGTCGCTTCTGATCATGCTCATCTATATATCGCAAAGGTGAGCCCAAGGTGGCTTGCAAATTGTTCTGCTTATCCCCATCAATGGTGACAGCAGCCTCGAGGCTACTAACATCATCATCTTTTTTCAACTGCTCTGAGATATCTGAATTTAGCTTTGGATCCACCTGCAGCAGTCTATCTAGTGCAAGAAAAGCTGTGGTCACCCACTTTGGAACTAGGACTTTGTGCCCAACAAACATGCAAAGATCCCACTGAGCGAGCAAATCTGAAACAATCTTAACCAGCCCATTTTGAGACGCGGCTTCTCGGGCAGCTGTGTCTTCATGAAGAACCAATGCAAGAACATGAAATAGAGCAGACAGCATGGCACTGTTTCCACTATCCAAAATTGTACTGCAAAGCTTAACATGTTCAATGACGAAGGAAATAACTTTTGACCTGTATTGACCATCATGTTGGGAGCATAACATCACAAGCAGGTCCCGAACTGGAAAAGCTAGTGGTTCCTTCATCTGCAAAAGCCTGGTACATGTTGCTAACAAATCATCAATAGGGGGAAGCTGAACCATTTCTTCTTCCTGAGCCACATTACTTGCATTTCCATCAACATCGTCCTTCTGGGATGTCCCAGAGTTACCTAGAGACATAGCGAGAGCACGAGCAAGTTCATCATCTTCTGGGGCTTCCTCTGGATGTGAAAATAGCCACTCCATTGCCATCTCTACACTATTGGTTCCCACTTGCCTCAGAGCTTCTTCAGCCCTAGACCTGGAAAAGCCCATCTCCACAATCGTAGAAATAGTAGATTCATTTGGAGGAGGGCCTGCCATACGGGCTCCAGTGTTAATTATATTTTTCACTTCAACTCCAGAATAGATATGCCGCATGATAGATATAATTGTTGTTATAAACTCGAAACTACATTCAGTAAATTGAGGATGAGTCCAAATCGGAAGCACCGCCTTCAGTACCATAGACTGAAGAACCTTTACGAATGCCTCAGCATCCCGAGGAAAAGGAACATTTCCATTTGTCAGAGGCTGGGCAAGCATATGTTTTGTAAAAGGAGAGATAATAAAGGATGAGGTCACTAGGTGGTCCATCAGCGTACCATAGCTAGCCAAGGGGCCGTATATCCATGAATAATCTGTTTCTTCTTTCTCACCTTGCTTCAAACTCCCATCATCTGTGTCCATAGGAGATGCAGGCACTCTATTAACAGCAAAAAGCAATTGACTGGTAGCTTCAAAAGTGGTCAAGACTGTTTGAACAACTTCATGCCCATAAAAACAATTCAGTAATATAGGATTGCAGGAATCAGGTCTCTCCAGTAGAATGCTGTCAATGAATTCGACGACCTTACCAAGGTACCGACACTTTGATGATATAGAAGCTGCTGGACCAGAAGGATCCGCATGCCCCCCAAAATTCAAATGGTCCAATATAACGGAGGCAAAAGTAGAAACCACAGATTTTGCTGCTGGGGACACATTTAGAGAATCATCCCGTCGACGTGAAGGAAGCAACATGACTTTCCCCAACTCCAAAAACAGATGGCTGATGTGAAAAGCAAGTGACCTCATCATATCACAGCAGGATGAATAGTAGGTTCTCTGGGTATCGCCTTCCATTGAGCTTATAGTCCCTGAAACATCAGAAGAACCAGAACGATGCAACTGCTGACTGGATCCCAGCCTTGGGTTTGACGGACCATCCAGAAGAAGTCTCTGCTGAACTCCAGCAGCACGACCAAGATCACGGTACAGGCTTATAAGATCAAAAAACTGAGATTCAACACTCCATCCTGACATCCTTCGTCTCAGCAATGGATCAAGAAACTGCCTAAATGAGTTGAACCTTTGCTCTTCAGCTTCACCAGTGTTCGTGTTGGATTTCGGTGGCTCTGAACTAGAACTAGAACTAGAACCAGAACCTTTATCCTCAAGATCCAACTTAGCATTTTCAAGGAGAGCAACCTGCCATAGAACTTCCCGGTGCATACGCCCAATGTCTTCCAAGACATCCTTACTACCATTTCCAAATTCTGTAAGCAATGCAGTCACCCAACGGTTATCTTTAGAGGCAGCAAGAAATAAAAGGAACTCAACAACAAAAAGTGAGGAAAAGATTCCTTTATCTGGTGTAATCCTCGGATCCAGCAAAAATGAACCCGTCACTGAACTGAATCCATCTAAAGTTTTCTTCAAGTGATCCCTTAAAGAAGAACAAAAGGCGGATGCCAGTACAGCAGAGTGATGCTGATTGAAACCCTTAAATACAATTGTGCTATGCAAAGCAACTGACATCCCTTCAGATGATTGTGCAATGCTAGGCCGCAACAGGAGCTTCATTAAAGCTTCAATACCCTTCTTTTCCACAAACAACCTTGAAGTTTCAGAACTTTCCATTAATCTGTGAACCAGTACCATCACATGAAAGATACAAAGTTGAACAAGACGCTCATTACTGATGCCATCAGCTGCCACATCCATAGCACTAACCATACAACCACGCCCCTCCTGCTCTCTGTCCTCGGAATCAGTTTCCATCGCAGTGCTAATATCCACTTTCCCTGATGACCCCAAGCATGCATCGTCACCCATGGAAGCTAGTTTATCAATAATTTCAATGATTATATCTACACCAGTGCTTCTCAATGAGGATACATGTCGCAGAAGCTCCTCCACACCATTGGCCAAAGGGACAACACCTTCATTCATTGCCACCACGTACTTTCTACAGGTAAAAATGTCTACAAGGAAGCGTAATGCTGTGGTTTCCTTAACTGCCTCTAAGCCTTTAGCATTGAGACAAATGGCACCAAGACCACTGGGAACACATGAAATAGCTTTTGAAGAAGGGAGGATTCCAGCCACCACTGATGATAGAAATGCATCTGGAAGACCCAATTCATGCAAAGATGAAAAACAAGTAGGGTCTTTGTGGATAATCTCACTCATAACAGTCACTGCAGAGAAATATATATCACCACCAAACTTCTCTACATTGCCAAATATCAATGACAAAGAGGCAGGTAAGGAATTATCATGGGTGTTCTGGGGCCTTGAAGAATTCGCAGGGGCATAGGTGGCAGACCCAAGTGCCTTCAATAAAGCCTTGATGAGCCGCTTCTGGGAGTATAACTGATCATCATCGTATCTTGATTGGTCTCCAATGACCATTGAATTGTCATCTGCACCAGCCAGACCAATAACTCTATGAACTTCTGTCTGTAATCTCTGAGCCAAAACTTCCACTCCCCCAAGATCCTTGAATAGTGTAACAGCCACATTACTGTAATCCATGAGTTTCTGCAGGGTTTTTATGGCAAAGCAGACAAGATGCATATGGGCTGAATTAACATCCTGTAGCAGAGGTAAGAGCGTTGGAACCATTCCTGATCCCCTAATTGCACTTCCAGAACTTGAAGAAGATATCACATGAAGCAGATAAAACTGGAGAAGAGCTTCAACAAATGAAAGAGAAGATGGATCACTAGAACCATTCAGTGCCAAGACTGCCTTCTGGAGCACATTCAGCAGAATCATACGGTTCCCCCCAGCAGAAATGATGCTTGATCCACTCAACACACGTGCTCGCTCATGAGATGATGAATATGCAGCCAATTGTGCACTAAGTGCAAGCATTGCAAGTGTTCTAATGCTTCCAGGAATAGATTCTTCAGAACGCACAATCCTAATTAACTCATTTGTGTATTCTGGCTCATTGGAGAAAAAAGAAACAAGTTCATCATGAGCATCACTGGACTGAACAAGCACAATGAAAGCGAGAAGGCAAATTCTGATGTACAGCCTGCAGGTTTTTGGAGAGCAGAAGGCACGAGCATATCTAATTCTCGTCAGCAATGAGAACCTATGATCTTGAGGTACATCATATTGCTCAATGCAATGTTTCAGAAGTGATAGATCATCCCCAGTCCGAAGATGCAGGTCTGGGATGTGTACAACATGTAAGTTGGAAGGTATTGTTCTGGAACTACTTCCCTCAACATTCCGGGAATCGACCCCATGAAATTCAAAATAAAGGGTCGAACCTAACCGATAGTGAGACTTGTCATATTCATTCTTTACATCAGAGGGGAACAAAGACAGCCCTTCATCTGGGTTTCTTTCATTAGCCATGACACATGAAAACAAACCCAAGCCTTCTTCTTTGCTCCCCCATCCCTGTGCTAGAGACAGCAGACAACTGTTTACTGCGCCACATCCAATCAATTTCCCACTCACATGTAGCTTGGAAGGATTAATTTTCACTAAAGCAGCAAGGGTTTCTAATGTAGCAATGAGAATCTCAGGATCTGTGGACATCAATAGGAGCTTGAAATGCTGACGAGAAAATAAGACAAAAGGCATATTAGAAGACAAAAAATAGTAAAGCCCTGTCAAATGAAACAGCAACCATCAAACTTCCATGCAAGACAGTAGCTTTAATTTGGGCGGTAGTTTCTAATTTACTGATCGGACCATTTATACAGTATGCATACCTCCAGGCCATCGAATGAACTCTTATTATGGCAATTCTCCAATATTATTTGCATCACTCTTAGAATTTGTAAGACAGCTTGCTTCGGGAAGTTGGCATCCTCTGAAATGTTATCTGACAAGAGAAGATCTTTCCTACAAGAAATGTACGTCTTGAAATATGTATCAAAATGTAGAAAAAGCGGTCTCCAATGGTGGAAATTTCCCTGAAATCAAGCAGCAAAGGCATGAATAACTAATAAAAAAGGTAAAGGAAATTGCAGGAGACAGTATGATTGTAGTAAAATTTTATCACCTTATTGTACTCCCAACGAAAACCTGAAAGGGGTATTTCTATATCATTCAATGGACTCTTGATCACCTTGTCAATAAATGCTTTGACTTTAGGAGGCTGCAATACCCAAAAAAGTAATTAGAACTATAATACTGTCTTTCAACCAAGCTTCAAATTTCAGATTTCGACTTCTGCCAAAACCGAAATACTTTGGTGAAATTTCGTTAAATTTCGATAGTAATTTCATTCGATTTCTTGCGAAACTGAGATAGTAATTTCATTTGATTTCTTGCGAAAAAGAAATATTTTCGCTGAAATTTCAAACCAAGGGGGACTCAGAATTATGTGCTGAGACAACCCTAATAATATTTATTAAACATAAGGATAACACACCTATAATATGAAAATAATAAAATCTGTTCAATGTACTTTCGCCATTCATCCTCATATGACCTATAACTTAATGCAAAAGCAAATCTCCAACATTACTACATCGAATGAAAATGTGAAAGCTATTTTGTATCCTCCAAAATGTCTAAACCCTAGTTGTCAAGGCATCCAGACAATTTAATCTCCTTGGTGTCACCTTGCGTCAAGGCTTCCAATGCCTTGGGTCGCTTAGACACCATGACAACTATGTGTTAAACACCTCATCTTAACTCCACATCTTATAGCCACAATATGCTTCTGTATCTAACAAGAAGAAGCATATTGCAAACTCTCTATAGATCCTAGATTCAACACTTCTTTTGTGTGGATAAAATATTTCATATTCCATTGCTCAGACATTTGATATTCGCATGAGAAGGTACAACCACAAGTATACAACTATGAATTATGCACTAATAATAATTCTAACACATGGACACCAAAAAAGCAGCAACATTGTGAAGTTTAATTAATGCAACTGGGTCCTGTCTGGGAGTCATTCCAACTTCTATGACTCCTCACAACAGAACTTGGGCAGACCCCTATCTTAAAATTTGAAGGGAGTCTTCCTTCTCTGATTGACAACTCCAAGAAAAATCCAAACATCATTTTGATTTAATGGGCATGGCACAATCCAATTTCTTATATTCTACGCAACACTCCCAAAACACTAGACAAAGCATCTTAAGAATTTCATATTAGAATTTTATTGATCGGACCGTCTTTAAAGCATTAAAAATGATAGCAAAGGCCAATTGATTCTCTGTAAGCTATGAGTTATTAAGTCCAGACTAGAGCACTTTGCTACGGTCAATGAGATTTAGCAAACTAGCCTGAACCCATATAGTAATCACCTCTAAAAGAGTGTGTACATAAAAAACTGCACCATTAAAGGCATGCAGTTCAATTGTTAAAATAATAAATAAAAAAAATCTAATAGAGACTAATACATGTCTTTAGGTCTGAGAACGAAGTAAAACTTGGAGATAATAAACTAAAGCACGTCCCCAGAAAACCACTGCTAAAGATAATGGTAGCAGTTGAGTTCAATCAGACACTAGTCACTAGTTCTACAAATGTCCACTAACTGGCCATCCAAAACACGATTACATTTCGACACACGACAATCTAGAAGGGAGGTGAAAAGATAAACGCCAATCCAACCAAACACTAGAAACCTAAGAAAATCAAGAAACACTCCAACAAAATACTCAATTACTCCGATAAACCCTAGCGTGCAGATAGAGAAGAATAATGAGAGAAGTCAGGGTAATCAAAACTCACAGGTTCAGACTCCAGTTTGAGAGAGGGACCGACGGCTCCTTCCCCGGTCAAGAGATGCCGCAACCGCAACGGCAGGCTCGATCTTAGGGTTGCCATTTCAACGCAACTTTTCTACTTCAACAGACTGCAAAAGATTATAAACAAATAAGAAGAAAAATCAAGAAACACAAATACAAGCTCCGATTGCATAAACAGTACCAAAAACCACTGAAAAATGTAATCATATTTGCGATTACAGAGACGATTTCTTCAATATAATCAGAAAAGTAGCACCATCATACCAAAGAAGGATAAATTGAGGGACAGATTGTTGCAGAGACATCCGTTCGTAACGATTATCCAAGAAAGAGAAGTGAAACCCCAAAGAGGAGCGATTATGTTTTCTTTTAACCCATCGGACAAGGAAAGTGTCCCGAGTTTATATATAGAGAGAGAGAGAGAGAGAGAGAGAGGAGGGGGGAGAACAGCGTTAAGAGAGAGAGCGCTTCACTCTTGTGTCTTCTAGTGGGAGTCTTGGTACTCAAGAGATATAGAGAAAGCTAACGTGTCCGGGGTGCATTTTACGCACCACTCTTCGTTCGTTAGCCGGTGATTCCCTTTGATAGGCTAATCAAAGTGTAAGAAAACACGTGGCATGACATGATTAATGTAATAAACATTTGTTAAGGCCCACCAGTGAAAACGTTTATCCACGGTCCATATAGCTTCATTTGTTTCGCCGATTAATAACGACCGTCAACAACCTTAGGAAGTGTTTGGATTGCATATTCTCCTGTAAACTCTGAATTAAAAAAAAAAAAAAAAAGATTTCAGAATATATTATAAACTCATAATCTATTCTAAGAATTCATAATAAACATAATCTTAGGTTGTGTTTGATATGCGCATTCTTGAACTACCTTTCATAAAATTATACTAGACGTAGTCTTAGGTTATGTTTGGTAGCCAAAAGAAAAAAGAAATGAAAAGAAAAATGTACTTTTTTCTGTACTTTTTCTTGGTTTAAAAATTTCTTTGTGGTTGGTATGTCCTTATTCAAGAGAATATTTGGTTTTTGAATTTAAAAATTTTCAAGAGAAGTTTTCTTTTGTTCCAAAAGAAAAAATTCTTACAAAAAACATAAGAAAACATGAGAAAATATAAAAACTATTATTTTTATTTTCTTTTATTTTCTTATCTTCGGTAATCAAACACATATTTTTTTTTCTCACCATTTCATTCATTTTCTTCTCTTTTATTTTTCTTTCTTTTCTAGATTCCTTTTTCTTTTCTTCTCTTGGCTACCAAACATAGCCTTAATTTCAGAATATCCACTGATGATTTCAAATGCTATCAAGATAATTTTTTTATAGTTCATTCTCTTCAATCACGATTTAAAGTTGAGATCTTTAAGGAGTGGGGTGCTCAGGACTTAAAACGTTGAGATTGAGGAGGTGAGATGACAATATACATTAGATAAAATAGTGAGTATAGATGCTTGTGATCATGGCATGGGTGAAAAAAAACTAATGTTGCATTTTGGTATGAATTTTTAGAATGTATTATTGTATTTGATTAATGCATATCAAACACAACATTAAAATCTTCGAGAGTTATACAAAAGCATGCACTCATGCACAAGTAAAAGTTTTAATGAATTTGGTTATGTTTAAAATAATTTGATTTGCTTGGGATAATGACCTTCTTATCCAACAATCTTCCCTTGTGATGCAACATGTAACTTCTAAATCTGCAACCCTAGATTAGCACAATCTCTTTTTTTTTTTTGTTTTTTTGGTAAGTAGCACAATCTCTTTCACCACCACCTTTTTCTTTTGAATTTGGAACAGATGCATGTATATTCACTTGACATATGTGTGAGGATCCAACTTGTCCCTTTTGCTTTCATATATACTTCTCATCTTCACCCTTGTAATGGTGATAAGTGTGACAGGTGTTGGTTCCTCACATGCACGTCTTAGTGAATGTATATGTGGCAGATCCAAACTCTTTTGTTTTTCCTACCTCAACTTTCCTCAACCATAACCTATTATTCTTATATCTGAAGGCAAATATTAACTTTTTTTTT
>NC_056559.1:1375318-1380703 GCF_013358625.1 Macadamia integrifolia
GGGGGGGAGGCCGGGATGACAAGTGTGTTATTTAAAAGGCAAATATTGATTTTGGCTATGTGGGAAGTGCTCAAGGGTCAAAGGCACAAGGAATCCAACAAGCCACCACGAGAACACTTTATTTGGGGCTTACATCTTTAGAAATCTTGACAAACTCGCAAAGTATGGTGGATTGGATTACTTTGTAGGAAGACACACATTGGCTATGGGAAAAATTTTCATAGCTTCAACTAGAATACTGTAATTAAACAATCAAGATGACTCATTTTTCATGTTCATAGTCTAGCCCTGTTTGGTCGAGAGGGCAAAGTTCATTCATTAGGATGTAAAATCGATACTTTCCATAACTTCTAGGAAGAAAGAACACTACCACCTAGTGTGTGGTTACACCTACACATAGGGGGTGTGAAAATACCATGCTGCCTTGCATTAAAGATGTTCATGAGTGCCCTCCATTGGCTGTGCCCGTTGGCATGTACCTACGCTAGGAGGTAGCGTTGTCTTGCCTAATACATGCAATTTTTTTTTATTATTAAATTTATTTTGTGATGAAAGAAACAAAATTCAAAGTAATTATTAATCGGTTTTAAGTCCCAAAGCAATTGTTGTCGATTTTTTAGTTTTAAGATTTGTAAGTGGTTCGATTGGTTCAATTATTCAACTATGATCGGCTTTATTCTAAATTTGGTTTTTCGGTTTTATACAGATGACGGTTGACAGTTCAAATCAAAACGGAATCAATTGTTACAAAATATAAAACCAAGACTCAACTAAATAATCAATTTACTAGTTATAATTTAACGGTTATATTCAATTTGATAAATAGCTATAGTAGGGGTGTCAATCGGTCAATTCGATCCGGTTTCAATTTAAGAATAGATGAATTCAAAACCAAGCAAATCAAAAGGGAAGGTTCGGTCTTGGTTTTGGTCTAGTTTGGATTAAGTAGGAAAAATATGATTTTTTATGATTATCGAGTTAGTATCAGTTTCATATCGACTTGGTTCGCAGTTACAATGCGATCTAATTTTCAACCAATTAGATGAACTCCAATCTAAATCAAATAATAATAATAATAATAATAATAATAATAATAATAATAATAATAATAATAATAATAACATACTAAAAAAAAAAAAAAACCAATAAGATTTCAATTGGTTGGACCGTCATTTCTTTCTCATTGAAGAAAAAAAAAAAAAGGGGGTTTAGAATCTACAATGGGCGTGGGCCGTTTAGCGTTTTATTTGCAGCAAAGTAGCTACGAGTGCATGTTCCTTTAGCTTTGGTACTATGTGTATAGATATGTCATAGAAAATAATCATATAATGGTGAAGAGATTCCCCATGTCAATCCATAGTCATAATCTCTTGCCACACCCATTGGGCAAAGTCCAAAATTGCCCTTGAGTACCAAAAGAGTCCCATCCAACGGTCACAAAAAATAGTGGGTGAAGAGATTCTTGGTTCACCATGGATAAAAGAAAACTTGGTCTTAGTCCGCACAAACCACTAGTAGGGTTGTCAAAAACCAGCCCAATTGGTAGGCTTGATTAAAACTGCCGGTTAAGGCCTAAATTCGAACCGGTTAGTAAAGGGCTTGGTTGTAGTGCCAACCTATGCCTAAATGGTATTATCATTTCTAGCCGAATCAGCCCATTTTATAATTAGATCAACATGTTTAATACTTTAATGTTCCATTTATAGATCAATTAATCATTTAATCCATTTAAAGATCGATTATAGCCCAATTACGGATCGATAATCAACCGACCAAATATAAAGTGTTCATGCCTTAACTTTGAGGCCCCACTAAATAAATAGTGCAACAACCTTGTGGTACCTTAAATTACCGGGACAAATTTTCTTTAACTAAATAATATTCCTCTTTTCTTTCTTTGAACAAATTTTTTTTTTGAACAAATGAAGAAACAAAAATTCGGTGGGACCAAGTAAACCCAACCAAAGCTGATCAAGATCCACCATTTGACACCCCTATCCACTACCACTTGAATGTGATCAATAGCCAATAGCAATCATTAGATTAACATTGAAATATTATAAGGTCTACTCATGATCAGGAGTTGTCCCCACGACAAGAAATATATTTATTGCATTTAGGTTTTACAATTTCATGGCAATGAAAAATTTCTTCTTCACTAATGTGGTAAATGACCCCATAATTGTAATCTTGTGGTCATTATTACACTTCCACTCCCATTGATGAAGTTAAAATTATCATCTCTTATGCAATCTTACGACATCATTACCTATGGTTAAAGATAGGTGAAGGAAAACTCGACCCTCAGAATTTTATTCAATGACAGTATATCCAATTTAACTATAGATGGGGGTACTAATACAGCACTAATAAGGCTATATTCAAGAATTGAGATCTAGATTTAGATGTTAATGTGTTACATTTGCATTAAGGGTTCTACATAAAGCGTCATGAGTCCTAAAAATAAAATTTGCTCAATGAGAGATCAAATCATCAATATATAATCTTGAAGATTGTGCTTGGAACATAAAAGTATATATTTTTAATCAATGCATAATGGTAGTATTATTAGCTCATTGCCACAATTTTATAAATAGGTATTGGTTCAGCATTTTCAAGTGATATCCTCCTTGGATTAATTACACGTCAAATTTAGTTATCTAATTCAATCATATGGATTTTAGGCTTATATACGTTAAAAATAAAGTTTTAAGTATATTTACACACTATTTTTCCCCACCTATAAAATTCAAGATTGAATTGAAATTTTATAAATTGATAGAGAATAGTGGAGCCTACATGTGTTAACACCTATTATTTACAACGGATCGTCTCATAAAAGCCCCAAGGTAAAGCATATGTCTAATGGAAATAATATGTAATATGGTCCAATGCATGTACTTATATTGATGAATATAAAAATCTTTATTGGTTCACTTGTATGGCAAGTATAATAACTAGTTATATGCATGAATCGCATTAGATGAATCCAAAAAAAAAATTATAAAAGAAGAAATGAATAAAGAGTTACTTTAAGAGTAGTTTTGATAAATGATAAGTTACAAAAAAAAAAAGGGGGGGGGGGTTTCATTTGAAGTGGTATAAACATGTACTATAGGAGGCATTTGAGTGCTCCAATATGGTGAAGTGATTTGATTCAAGCCAAATGTGCTAAAAGAACTGTAGTAAAATGAATGTAAGAGAGGTGGTGAGAAAAGACATTCATAGCTTAAGACTAGTAACAAGTATGACATTGAATAGAGTTGATTGGAGAAATATGATCGACGTAACCTAAAAGAAGGCTAAAGGTCATATGGGTGGTCCATGATACTAAGTTTGACAAGTTGATTGATTCTGAATGATTCCGGCCGATTCTGATCAAATACCAATTTTGATATGGTGATTCTAGGAGAGAGAAGGTTAATCACGGACAATATTGAGGGGGGGGCTAAAATTAGACATTGACAAAGATGGTTATCATGGGCATGAATTTTTCTGCTTGTAAGCAATCTTGTTATTAGACAAGAAATATGTCTTTCATGCAAATAAGAGCAATTCTATTTCTCACCAAGAAGGAAAATTCAGAGATTTCTATACCTTGTTCCATTGTGTACTTAATTGGTTTGAACTCTCAAAAACATCTGCTAATCACAAATTGTTTTTTCCATGAAGAGATGACAAGATAACATTAGGCAGAATCATACCGTTACCCCAGCAGAAATGATGCTTGATCCACTCAATACACTTGCCCACTCATGAGATGATGAAGATGCAGCCAACTGTGCACTAAGTGCAAGCTTTGCAAGTGTTCTAATGCTTCCAGGAATAGATTCTTCAAACTGCACAATCCTAGTTAACTCATTTGTGTATTCTGGCTCATTGGAGAAAAAAGAAACAAGTTCATCACGAGCATCATTGGACTGAAGAAGCACAATGAAAGCGAGAAGGCAAATTCTGATGTACAGCCTGCAGGTTTTTGGAGAACATAAGGCAGAAGCATATCCGATTCTCGTCAGCAATGAGAACTCGTGATCTGGAGGTACATCATCTTTCTCAATGCAATGTTTCAGAAGTAGCAGATCATCCTCCTTCCAAAGATGAAGGTCTGGGATGTGTACGACATGTAAGTTGGAAGGTATTGTTCTGGAACTACTTCCCTCATCCATGGTTCAAGATCTCGGCGAGATCGCACTAATATCTCAATTTTTCAAAAAGGTGATACGAGATACAAATTGTACAAGAACTCTACCGAGATCTCGCCAGATCTCATCAAATCTCGCTAAATCTCACCAATATCTCGCCAAATCTCGCATCTCTCTACTTTTTTGAAGAAAAAACACTAAGGAACAAGGATTTTTGTGCTTTTGCTTGACGATCTTCAGTCCTACACTCATCAAAGCTTAAAAAGTAGAGAATATTACCTCCTTATCCACATTTGGAGTTATTTTTCTTATATATGATGTCTTTTAAATTCTTATGATTACGTTGTGTCATGTGTTGATTGTGGAATAGAGCATACTAGCATAAGGTCCGAAGAGTCGGAGACTATTTATATAAGGTATGAAATCAAAGTACAATTTTAGGTTTGATTTTAAAAAACTGATGTGTCCATTGTGTTTAGAATACCTAAAATAGGATAATACCAATTTTCAGGGGGCTACAATGACCATATAGCCACCAAGACCAACCACCGAATCGACCGGGAAAAAATATGAGATCTCAGCAAGATCTCTCTTTTTTGGATTAGCGAGATAGGGAGCGAGAACGAGATCTCAACCTTGCCCTCAACATTCAAGGAATCGACCCCATGAAATTCAAAATAAAGGGTCGAACCAAACCGATGGAGAGGCTTGTCATATTCGTTGTTTACATCAGGGAGGTAGAAAAACAGCCCTTCGTCCTGGATTGTTTTATTAGCCATGACACATGAAAATAAACCCAAGCCTTCTTCTTTGCTCCCCCATCCCTGTGCTAGAGACAGCAGACAACTGTTTTACTGAGCCACATCCAATCAACTTCCCACTCACAAATGAAACAACAAATCAAAGTTTACAAAGAGATGCAAGAAAGTAGTTTTACCTTGGGCAGTAACACCTTATTGTACTCCCAACGAAAAACTGAAAGGGGTATTTCTACATCAAGCAATGGAATCTTGATCACCTTGTCAATGAATGCTTTGACTTTTGGAGGCTGCAACACCCAAAAAAGTAATTAGAAACAATGCTATTGTCTTTCAACCAAGGTTTGAAATTCAGATTTAGCCCCATTTCGACTTCTGCCAAAACCGAAATATTTTGGTGAAATTTCGGCAGTAAAATTCATTCGATTTTACAAATATTTTCACCAAAATTTCAAGTTCAATAACGCCCCCCACAACCACCCCCC
>NC_056559.1:1380723-1408775 GCF_013358625.1 Macadamia integrifolia
ACCCCCCCCCCCCCCCAAAAAAAAAGAAAAAAAAAAAAAGAAAAAGACAATATGTTAAGACAACCATAATTAAACATGATGATAACAACTTATAAAATGAAAATAATAATAGCAATTCAATGTAGTTTTGCCGTTCATCCTCATATGACCTAAACCTTAATGCAAAAGCACATCTCCAACATTACTACATCAAATGAAAATATGGCAGCTATTTTGTATCATCCAAAATGTCATGTTAAAAACCATAGTTGTCAAGGCATGTAGACACTTTAATCTCCTCGGTGCCGCCTTGCGTCCAGGCCCCCTTCAATGCTTTGGGTTGCCTAGATGCTGTAACAACTATGTGTTGAACACCTCATCTTCACTCCACATCTTATAGCCACAATATGCTTCTGTATCTAACAAGAAGAAGCATATTGCAAACTCTCTATAGATCCTAGATTCAACAATTTGTCTGCATGGATAAAATAATTCATATTCCATTACTCAGACATTTGATATTCACATGAGAAGGTACAACCGCAATGCACTAAAAATAATTCTAACATATGGGCACCAAAAAAAGCAGCAGAGACATTGTGACATTCTATTAATGCAGCTGAGAGTCATTCCAGCATCTATGACTCCTCACAACAGAACTTGGGCAGATCCCCATCTTAAAATTTGCAAGGAGTCTTCCTCCTCTGATTGACAACTCCAAGAAAAATCCACCTATTTTTTATTTAATGGGAAAGGCACAAACCAAGTTCTTCTATTCTATGCAACACTCCCAAAGCACTAGACAAAGCATCTAAAAAAAATTTCATGTATACTTCTAACTTACTACTCTTTCTTCTTCGTCTTCCTAGACAATCTCTTTATCTTTTCCTAACATTCTAGCACACTTTCATCCTCTCCCCTTCCCACTTTTTCTGCATCTCTCACAGTCTCCATTCTTCCCAGTTATGCGTGCCACCTACAACAGTAAGTTCCCAGATCTGCTGTAATCCCAGGTCTACCGGTCTGTATCCTTTCCTGCAACTGTTAAGTCCTCCCCGGTCTACCTGGTTCTGAGCGGATCTTCTGGCGTTCTCCCTAAATCTACTGGAAAGTCCAAGGATCTGGCCCCTTCAATCTCCCTCTCTCTCTCTTATCATGACCGATCAAACCCATACACCCTTTTTTCTTCTCAAACCATACCTTCATTACTCCACCCATCTTTAATTCCACCAAATACATTTAAAAGTGTACTAACCTTTGTCCCATCACACTTTTACTCCTTCACCAAACCATGGGAAAACCAAAACCTCTCCCTGTGATGAAAAAACCACACCAACCCATCCGCATCAAACCAATGTCCAGACAACCTCAAACCTCCTCATCCCCGCAACACCATTTCCATCACCCTCCAACGTCAAGTTCTAGTTCCTTTAACCGAACCATGGCCAACCCCAACATTGCTTCACCTGCGTTCCACAACCCTTCATCTTCAATGACCCGAGCATTTTGGGGAGCACCTGTTATTGACTTCGGCGCAGATCTTGCTGCAAATCAGTGCACACTGTCGGCATCATCCTTTGTAGGACTGGTGGTTAATGCACCCTTCCCTAAGGCTACTGAGTTAAGGAACGAGTTGGTGTCTCTGTGGGAACCTAAAGGAGCTATCTATGTTTTCTGTTCTGATAAAGGTTCTTTCTTTGTGGAACTGTTCTCGGCAGAAGCAAAAAAAGGTGTTGTGGCTTATTCCCCTTGGTGATGTGACGATATGCTGCTCCAAATCGGTGTCTTCCCGCTTGATTCTGAAGCTTCCCGAAGAGAACTCGAATCAACTCCAATATGGGTACATATTGACAATATTCCTGCTGATGCATTCACTTATCACAATGTAAGAAATGCTGTATCTTGCGTGGGAAGACTATTGGATTTAAGTTTGAATTTGTTAGAAATCGGACTCCCCTCCAACACAGCCAAAGCCAAAGTTTCAGTCAAAAAACATAGACCAGTTTCTTTGAACTCAACCATTTACCAACCAAATGGGGAACCTGTCACTGTGAACTTCAGGTTTGAACTCACCACCTTATGTCCTCTGTGTGGCCTGATGACCCACCCTCTTGAACTTTGCTCTGACTATCAGAATTCGTTAGAAGACCCAATAGTCCACCCTTTCAAAAACACAACTACAAAGCCTCTTTTTGTGAACTTGAGACGACCATTAGTGACTGTTAACCTGGAAGGCCCAAACTTGATGGCTCCTGTCTCGATGGATTCCACTGGTGGCATTATGTCACTCTCTCAATCGATTCCATCGAATGCAGAATATGAGTCTCAAATCCTTCAGGTGCTCTCATCAGCCCACCCTCCAACACCCATGCAAGTGGACCATATCACACTGGTTCCCAACAACCTGTCCACATCCTTAGCCTCTTTAATCCATTTGGAAGATCCTCTTTGGCTGCAGAACTTTCTTTCTTTAGAAACAAGTGCTGTTACCTCTTTTGCATCTGCCATGGCCCCCCAATCGTTTACCCATTTACCAACCCCAGCGGAATCACTCATACTTTTTCCTGACAGTCGCGGCTGCCCCACAGTGCTCCCTTGATTCCTCATAACCCGCACCTACCATCAATTGTGACCGAAGCCAACAGACCTACCACTCTCCATTTCCCACTAAACCAATCTCCTGCCCCTAAAACCAATAATATCCGACCTAAACATAACCCTTTCTGCGAGCTGAACAATGCTAGTAATGTGACCATAAACTATGTTTTCCCTCCACCCCAGTCCAACCCAAAACAAACCATAACCACTGAAGCAGGTGAAGGATCAAAATATAGACCATGTAAGAGGTTAAGGGTGGAACAACATGACAACCCAACCTTGTCTAATATCTGTGACCTCATTGCTGAAACCGATGACGCTAGCCGAGTCCTTAACCTCATTGTGGAGAGGTTTAAAGGGAGGGTTGATCCAGTAGGTGATGGCATGATGGGAGATGAGCCCAAACACTACGGGCAGATTAATGTTGAGACCATGCCACAGGGGAGAATGTCAGGGGATTCCGCGCAGAGCCAGGTAACCCTAACTACTGTATTCCATCCGTTCTCAATTTATCTTTCATGCTTTTGCTGTGTTGCTCTAAGTCTTATGTTGGCATGGTTTAACCTTGAGAAGAAATATTGGAAGCGACAATTCTTCCCAAGCTACTTAAAATCTTTCCCTAAATTTCTTGCCTAAATTGGTTTAGTTTTCAGGTGAATCAAGGATATTGAATTTGCCTTTCACTAGTCCTGTGATAGTAATAATCCATATTCCGATCTGCTGCTTTTATTCCCTGTGATATATATTTTATATCTAGCATCTTCCTACTCTGTCAATATGCATGTATTAAGTTGGAACGTAAGAGGCCTACACTCGGCAACTACTAGAGGATACCTGATGCGGATCCGAGGTAGTCGGATCACTTAGGGACCACAATAAAGTAGTAAATTCAAAATCTAAAGAGTAATGGCAGTATTGTAAATAAACAAAAGCTAAAAAGGAGAGTGGCAATTCTGTAATTAGATGGAAATTATAAAAGCATGGCAAACTTGTAATAATGGGTAGATAGTAAATAGAAAGCCACGATTTGGTGGAGGGGTAAACTAGGAAGAAGAAACAAAATAGGGCAATAAGAGTTAATAACAATAGGGGAGGGTATAATGGTCAAACCAGGGGAGTAGTTTCCCTAAATAACCCACGACCAAATCTTCTTCTTCCTTGGTCGACCTGCAAGAAGAGAAAGGGCAGCAGCTTGCGATGGAAGTAGCTCCTTCAAACTTTCTCTGTTTGGTCTGAAATTTCAGGCGTGGGGTCGCAAGAAGAGGCTCTTCCAAATCCACATAATATCTGGTCAGGTCGGCAGGCTGAAAGGACGTGGGAAGCACCTGAAACTGAAGATGGCAACAACTCCCAGGGCAGATCTGAAACCTGGTTTCGATCTCACGATTGAAGAGGGCTTTGGAGCTGGAGCTTGAGGAGTTATGTCGCCCAAGAGGAAGGAACTTACACCCAAAGTCTCAGCCCCACCAGGTCAAGCACCAAGGAGTTCGATCCACTAATCTGAGGTTGGATTTATCGCCCAGAACAGGGGATTGACCAACAATAGAGAGAATGAACAGTAGGAGAAAAGAATAGAGGGAAAAGAAAAGAAAGTTAGGGGAGGGAGAACAACTCACGGCAGCCATGGTTTCATACCAAAATTCCTATTCTTCAAACTTCAAATTCTAAAACTGAAATTTCTCCATCGATTACATGTCCAATATAAAGAAAAAATCAAAAAATTAATGGCAACTAACTTAAAATGGAAACTAATCTAAAATTAGAAACTAACTAATTTCAAAGAAATTGTTTCTAAAACAAAAGAAAATCAAATCAAAAAAATTTTTTTTTCCTAAGTCCATCGTGCAACTGCATCAATGCCTTTATACCCATGTCAAGAAAGTGAATCCAGATATAATCTTTCTTTGTGAAACTAAGATTGTCAATCATAGTTCTTTTAAGTTGCCCAATCTGCAAAAATCTTATGATGGCACACACTTAATTAACAGCTCGGGCACCTCTGCAAAGAAACGAGGTTTATGGTTACTGGTAAAATTGGACCTCTCTTTTTCTTCCATTGTTGAGGGGAACTACTCTTTCTCAATCCATCTGAACCCAACTTTCGATTTACCTATTCGCTGGGTATTGGTTTGCCTATATGCCCCCCTCACCCGAACCAGAGAGTTGAGTTCTGGACCAACCTAAATGATCACCTTGCGTCCCTCAGGGTGCCTTATGTTATTTTGGGTGATTTCAATGAGATAACCTCACAAGACCACAAATTCGGTGGCAACCCATTTAAACCCACTTCTTCGGTTCTTAGCTTGGAGAATATGCTCTCTTTTCATAATCTCGATATCATCCAACCTCAAGGGAACCCATATATATGGTCCAACAAACAAAAACCTCCCAAACTCATCAAAGAATGTCTTGACCGTGTCTATGCCAATTTGGATTGGATCACCTTTTGCCCCAACCCATCCACTGCTAAACTGGCTTCTGTAGGGTTGGACCACAATCCGATTGTTTTTGGAACTTCTGGATCAAAACCAAAATCGAAAAAGTTGTTCCATTACCAACATGCTTGGATGGCTCATCCGGAGTTCCTAGCCTTTTGTTCTGGTAAGTGGCAAGAACTGGAATGTGAGAATCTCACTATAAAATTGGCCTCTTTGAGCAGGATTCTGAATAAGTGGAACTGGGAGATATTTGGACATATTGAAAATCTAAAATTTAACTTCTTATCTCAGTTCCTTAATTTGGAGAATAATGAGACAAACTTGGTCTCCGACTCCACTCCTAGAATGGAATGGATCAACAACAAAATGAAATGGATTTTGGAAGCGGAAGAAAGCTTCTGGCACTAGAAATCAAGACAAATGTATATGACGGATGGTGATAGGAACACAAGGTATTACCACTCCGTTACCAAGGTAAATCAACACAAGAGGAAAATTGAGCATATCTTTAATAGCTGTGGGGAAAAGCTGACATCCCCTGGAGCAATTGCTTCAGAATTTACTAAATTTCTCTCGCAGCTATTCACCACATCTAACCCCTTGGACCCAGGATTTATTGAATGCCTGTTTCCTCCAATAGATACAAATCTTACTGTCATGGTCTCTAACCCTCCAACCTTTCTAGAAATCAGGAACACGGTCTTTTCCATTGGACCCTTCAAATCTCCCGGGTCTGATGGATTTCAGGCCATATTCTTCCAGAAATGTTGGGACTTTATTGCTGCTTATGATATCTGTAAATTTGTAAATGATTTTTTTAATTCATCCACCCTTCCACACTCCTTCAACCATACACTAATTTGTCTAATTCCCAAGAAGGATAATGCCCATAATGTAAGAGATTTTAGACTAATTAGTCTTTGTAATGTCTCATACAAGATAATTGCAAAGATTTTGGCAACGAGACTAAAACCTATCCTTTATTGTGTCATATCCCCCTCCCACGCTGCTTTTGTTCTAGGAAGACAAATTTCTGACAATATAACTATTGCTCAAGAAATTTTTCACCTTCTGAAACAGAAAAAAGGCAAGTCAGGTTATGTGGCATTAAAGTTAGATATGGAGAAAGCTTACGATAAAGTGGAATGGGGGTTCATCTTGGCCATTTTCAAATTTTTAGGGTTTGGAGAGAAATGGACTGATATGATCAAAAATATAATTTCCACCACTTCTTTCTCCATCAAAATCAATGGCTCTGGTTTTAACCACTTCAAGGCATCAAGAGGGATTCGACAAGGATGCCCTCTTAGCCCTTTCCTCTTTATAATGGTAATGGAAGCTCTCTCTCGACTTTTAGCGACTTATAGGGATCTGAATCTCTTCAAAGGAATCAAAATTTCCAGGTATGCTCCTGAGATCACCCATCTTTTTTTTGCTGATGATAGCTTTATTTTTTGTAGAGCTAACATGGAGGATTTAAATACCATTAAATGCATTTTGGATTTGTTTTCAAACCTTTCTGGCCTTACTGTTAATTTTGAAAAAAGTGGGATAGCCTTCAGTTCCAATGTCGATACTTCCACTAAGCATCTGTTATGCAAGGCCATTGGAATAAAGGAAATGGATAATAATTCCATTTACTTGGGCACCAAACTAGTTCACCCTAGGGCCAAAGCTCCCTCTTTTTCAAAACTCTTGGAGAGAGTGAAGGGTAAACTTAGTTTATGGAAATCTAGGATGCTTTCGTATGCTGAAAGAAGTGTCCTTCTCCAATCAACATTGGCTTCCATACCATCTTATCTCATGAGCTGTTTTGCCATTCCCAAAACCATCTGCAAAAAATTGGACTCAATCTACCTTCACTTTTGGAATGGCGACTCAACAAATGAGAAAAAATGTCATATGATAGGGTGGAAAAGAGTTTGTAAACCAAAATATTTTGGGGGCCTTGGAATAAGAGAATTGGAAACCCACAATATGACCCTTGTTCTCAAATTAGGCTGGCGGTTACTTACTAATAGTAATTGCTTATGGGCTAGAATTCTCAAGGCCAAGTACTTTTACAACAGTTCCCTTTTTGACCCCCAGACTTTAAAGGCTAAGGGATCACTTTGCTGGAATAGCATTGTTAAGATCATCCCCAACCTCAAACATATAGTCATTACGAAAATCGGAAATGGAAGAACCACTTACATGTGGAACGACCCTTGGATTCAAAATAGAAACCAGGTCATTGATATTATAGACTTCCAGAACCAAATGCCTCGAGTCTTTTGAATGTCAGTGACATCATCATTAACCAACAATGGAACTATGAGCTAATGAATTCCATTTTCCCTACCCATATCTCTGGGATCATTGCCCAAACCCCGCCTTCACAACAAAGGGATACCTAGTGGTGTCTCCTCTCTAAGGAGGGGATTTTCAAAACTAATCTTGCTGCAAACTACATCCTGACCAACCCTTTAACTAGGTCATCTACCTGCCCTCACAGATGCCTATGCACTTCCCCTTGCACAAAATGGTGGCGATCATGGTTTTAAGTATCGGTGCGTATCGTGCCGTATCGGCCGATACATATCCGTATCGGTAGGCATCGGCATGATACATACCGATACGCTACGGGGAATTTTGGGCCTCTTTTTGTGTATCGGCGTATCGTACGTATCGTATCGTGCCGTACCGATACGTACGATTCTCTACGATACGAACTTTTGAAAATCTGAAAATTCCCGAGAGTATCGGTACCGTATCAAATGTATCGTGCAGTATCGAGCCGTATCGTACCGTATCGGTACGATACGGCTACTTAAGTGTGAATTTTTTGTTGTTTGAAACAAATACTTCACACTCTCACCAACAATTTTCTATATATGCTTCTTTCTTCCCCTTTGATTCACACACCTTTTTGGAGACTCAAATGGTAGATTGAAACTTTCATTGTGGAAGTGAATGGTTCAAAGAAGGAGAGAAACATAGTCCAAGAAGAACCTTGAAGGCTTGAACTTGAAAGTTGAAACATTTGAATAGTAAGTTCTTGAATCTTTACTCACTTTTTTCAATTTTAACCTTAGATTTTCAAGTTTTTTTTATAAATCTAAGGTTCATCATACTTAGAATCACATTTTGTGCATCATTATTACATGAAATCATTGGATTTATAAGGATTTACAAACTTTTTTCAAGAGAAAATGAGGGTTTCAATTTTTTTCAAATTTCTTAGATCTACTCATGCTCAATGGTTAAAAATGTTTAGATTTTTTATAAGTTATGTAAAAACAAATGTTCTACAACTTCCATGGAAATTTTTTATTTTTCTCAAAAATATTTTTTTTTTATTCCAAAATTAATTTTAAAAAAATAAAAATAAAAATCCCCAAATTTTTATTTTTTTTTAGAAAATTTAGTTCATTCAACTCTTAAAAATAATGTCATAACTTAAAATTACTAAATACATGATTTCAAATGAAACCCACATTTTTTCCCCAAAAAAGTGAGGGTTTCAATTTTTTTTTTTTCTTAGATCTACTCAAATATATTGGTCCACACTTTGTTGATTTTTTATATGTTCTTTAAAAACATTTAATCTACAACTTCTATAAAAAAAATTTAATTTTTCTAAATAGTTTGTAATTTTTATTTTTTTTATTTCAAAAATTAATTAAAAAATAAGAAAAATACTAAAAAAATACAATTTCTTTATAAAATTCAGTTCATTTTAGTTTAAGAAAAAATATATAATTTACTTGGCCAATGACCATGATGTAAAATTAGATGCACAATTTTTTCCAAAAAAAGTGTGCATTTCAAGTTTATGTAAATTTGGAAAAAAAAAAAAAATTTCTTCTTTTTTTCTTTGGATGCATCTCTTTTTAGTTTCTAAAAAAATGCTATTTTGTACTAAATACTAAATCAATAAAATATGCATATTAAGATCATGTTGGTTTCTCATCCGAACACGGACACTAACACCATGTATCTTTAGGTGCTTCTTCAGGCTATGGAAATGGGACTTATGCAAGACCAACAACATTGGCCACTCCTGAGCAGTACATAAGATTCTCCAAAGAATGGGAGACCCACTACCATAAATATTTCGACTGGGGTAAATATTGTGCCTATATTCGACAAGTGCAGAATATCATCGTAGTTGCTCCTATTGAAGAAGAAGGTCCTAACCAAGGATTTGAACCACCACGACACTCTTCACGGCACTCATCACAGTGGCAATGGCAATGAGGAAAGAAAAAACTGTAAGAAACTCAAACCTCATCATTTTGAACATTTTCAACTCAATATATTTGTCTATCAATACGATACCCTCTACTTAAGTATCTATACATTCTACATGTTATATATAGCTTTTTTTAACTGTTTTTTTATGCAAAAGTGTATAAAAATGTGTTCTCTATCCATTTATGTGCGTATCTTTAGCGTATCTTAGCGTATCACTGATACGATAAGATACCCTCCGACACGTATCTTAATTTTGACCGACCGATATGACGACCGATACCGCGACCGATACCGATACTTTAATCCTTGGTGGCGATTCTTCTAGAAAGTAAAGATCAACCCCAAATTCAAATTGTTCTTCTGGAGAACCATCAATAACGGATTGCCAACCAAAGAACTTTTGTCCAGATGGGGTAATATTGAACCTCTTTGCGGAATGTGTCACAACAAACTGGAAACTGTGTTCCATGTTCTTTTGTGTATGGATCATAGTGGAGAATTGGGTCAAGTCAGGGGTGGAATGGTGGGTGGCTCCAGTATCAGGAATCCAAGAGGTGGTGAAGGAGTGGGGAGGTGGAGGGCGATGGGGTGGGGGCACGGGGTTAGGGGGTTGAGGGTGAGGGAAGGGTGTAGTATGGTAGGCATTGGGTTGAGGTGGTGGCCGATTGTAGGGATGGGAAGGGGTAGGTAGAATGGCAGCTCTGATAGTTCCCTGTGGGCGGTAGTAGCAAGTGTCTATCTGATGATTAGTGCATCCAAAGATTGTGCATGGATTGTGAGCAAATGCATTAGAACGACCAAATCCACTAGCACGGCCACGACCACGACCACAGCCTCGGAAGGAGCTTGTACCACTACCACCAGTAGAAAGAGGGCCACGGCCTTGGTAACTGACATTGGCTGATCCATCGATGGCAGGATCAACGATGGGAAGGCGTGAGTGAAGAAGGTTCTCGTGACTCATAAGGAGACCATGCATGTCGGTGTAGGAGATGGACTCCTTTTGTGCCATCATAATGGAAGCTAGTGCTTGATATTCAGTGCGTAGGGCCCGAAAGATGTGGATGTTAAAGTCTTCCTGTGGGAGGGGCTTCCCTATAGCTGCTAGTTCATCGGAGAGATGCTCGGCTCAATGGAGAAACTGAGTAATGGTCTCATCTAGTTTGTGAACCAGATTTTGAAGGGAGACGTTGAGAGACAGAATCCTAGTTGTAGACGGAGAACTGAATGCATCATGGAGTGCATCCCAGATCTCTTTGCTTGTGGTCCGTCCGACTGCTAAAGAAAAGGCCTCTTCAGAGAGAGAGGCGATGAGAAGGCTCATAATAGAGGCGTCTTGTTCACGCCATATCTTGGCTTTGATAGGGTCCTGAGGGCAACGATAATCACCTGTGACATAGTCGAATAGGTGTTGGCCAGTGAGATAGGGTACGACCTGTGTGCGCCAATAAACATAGTTCTTAGGTGTGAGGTTGAGGAATATCATGTGATGAGCACCACAGAGGGATGTGGGAGGTAAAAGAATTTGAGGTGGTTTTTCACAATATTCATGATCACTAGCTACTATATTTGGAAACATAGCAACCAATCTATACTTTCTGATACAAAACCAATCAAGTAGATTGAATTTTGGATCTCCTTTGGATTATACAAGGCTAACACCATATCACAGGAGATACCAAACTCATCCCAGCCATATAAACTTGAATCCCCACCCACATATACATCATCCATAATAATTACTAGTGTAAGGGACATAACATCAAAATTTGGTGCATGGGCTTTATGTTTTATCATGAATGGACAATGTGCGCTAATGGAATCTAATTACTGTTTGACAGAAGAGGATGGTGAGGCAGAGGCTATAGGATTGCTATGTGGACTAACCAAGGCAAGAGCAGGACAGTTGAAGATTGAATCAGTCTGGAGTGATGCTAAAGAAATAGGATGGGCCATAGAGAAAAATACAAAACTATTCTAAATTTATGGCCAAGAACTTTGATATCATTAGATGTAGAACCTGATAATCAAGCTATTTACCCCAAATTTTGTAAGATAACTAATACTAGCTACCTAGGGGAACTAAAATCGCTAGCCAGAGAGGCATTAGCGAAAAGACAATATATATATATATATATATATAAATCGGATATGCTATGTAATATTCCTACTTTTCAGTAATATATTTTCTTTGTTTGAATTAAAAAAAAAAAAAAAAAAAAAAAAAAAAATCATGTTAGAATTTTTTCGGAATGTCTTTGAAGCATAAAAAGATGTTAGCAAAGGCCAATTGATTCTCTGTAAGTTATTAAGTCCAAACTAAAGCACTTTGCCTTGTTCAATGAGATTCAGAAAACTAGCCTAAACCCAAATGGGTAATCACCTCTAAAAGAGTGTATACATAGAGAACTGCACCATTAAAGGCATTCAGTTAAATTGTTAAAATAATAAGAAGAATATAATAGACATTACTAGATGAACAACTATTCAGCATCTGTCTTTAGGTCTGAGAACAAAGTAAAACTGCAGATGATAAACTGAAGCACGTCCATAGCTAAAGATAATGGAAGCAGTTGAGTTAAACTCAGGCACTAGTCACTAGTTCTACTAATGTCCACTATCTAGCTATCTAAAACAAGATTACATCTCCAACACAACGATCTAAAAGGGAGGTGAAGAGATAAACACAAATACAGGCTACGATAAACCCTGGCAAGCAGATAGAGAGAAGAATTGAATGCAAATAATGAGAGAAGACGGGGAAATCAAAACTCACAGGTTCAGACTCCATTGCCATTCCAACACAATTTCTCTACTTCAAAAGACTGCAACAGATTATAAACAAATAAGAAGACGAAAAAAAAAAAAAAAAACACAAATATAAGCTCCGATTGCATAAACAAAACCAAAAGCCACTTAAATGTAATTATATTTGCGATAAAGGAGACGACGACGACTTCTTCAACATAATCAAAGACGAAGCATCATACCGAAGAAGGATAAATTGATAGATAGATTCTTGCAGAGAAATCCGTCGAGAAGTGAAACCCAAAAAGTGTACGCAGAGCGAGGGAGAATTGCGTTTGAGAGAGATCGCTTCACTAGGCCTTGTGAGTTGGGACTTAAGAGCATGCTTCATAGTATCGGTATCAGATCGGTCTGCATCGGCCAATACCGATAATTGATCGATCTGAATCAATTATCAGTATCATTTTAGAGGGGTAAATTTGTAAAAAATAAAATCATACTTTTTACGAAACGTAAGCACAAAAATGACTGATCTGATCTGATCCAGATTGATATTAAATCGGTATTGAAAATGATAACTAAATCCTTGTCCATTGGTTCTGCGAAAGCATTGCTTGTCGTACGAGAGCTTTTCCTGGGGGCTATGATCGCTACCATGTAACACCTTTTTTTTCTAAAAAAAAAAAAAATTAATGACAACTAGATCCTTGATTGAAATTCAAGAAGAAAAAAAAAAGTGCCCTGAGTCCGAAAAACAAAACGATTAATACCTTGACGGTCCCAATCCTGACCTTTCCGAACCTATTCCTCAGATCCATCCAATATGGTCCGATCCAAACCATTTTAAAATGATATCGGCCCTAATCGATCCCATGAACCTTGGCCCCGGTACATCTTATGCACTAGTTCTCATGGCGTCTGGATCCTCTTAAATCCCAACCACTAGGACGATCGGTGAGGTCCAACGGTTGGGAGGACACACACCCCAACCATTGGATGCCTAATTGGTTGGAGAAGATCTGCATCAACATTTGATAAGTAGATAGGATTCCTTTTCATAAAGCCTATGGACCATAAAGTGATCCCACAGTTGGGGCGACCTCGAGACGTGCCTAGATCCTCTTAGCCATGGAATCACTCTATGATCCATGGGTTCTACGGAGAGGATCCGAGTCCTTTAATAAGCCCCACCATATGGAACGTTTACCCCGTCGGTGTATATAACTCCATTTATTTTGCCATAGTTAAATCTTAAGCCGTGTTTGATATACATATTTTCGGAATAAGTTTTGAATTTTAAAAAAAAAAAAAAAAAAAAAAAAAAAAAAAAAAAAGCTAAAAGAGAGAGAGAGAGAAATGTTTGATTTCAAAATGGGAAAAAGGAATACCAAAGATCGTGTGACCTCTAAATCAACACATGAGTTAATGAGGGGGCACATATGGGCATCAATAGAGGTGGGTGTTTTTTAGATTTTCCCATCCTCCGTCTCTGGGCATAGCAGTGCATGACCGAGGCACGTTCATTTCCCCTTTCAGAATATATTATTCATCCAGAATCTATTCTAAGTAAATATTTTACAACAAAGAAAACAAAATCCATAGGACTAAAAACGTTCAAATCAAATGCATGAAACCACGTTGCTTACAAGTCCTGTTGGCAAATTATTGGAATTCCCACCTTCCCTGTTATTACAACACTTGATTTTTTTTTTCTTTTTTGGGTAAAAGTACAACACTTGATGCTGCTACCACTAGATTTGTGGCCTAGTTTGAACTACATATACTTCTCCATGCTTCACAACCCCCCCTATGTCCTGGGGAAAACGGTATAAATTTTCAATGATAATTCCCACTTCTGCAATTTTTGAGAAAAATGAACGTTGGAAGCTTTTATCAACAATTAGCCGATCACAAGAGTAATCCTACACGATCTCTTCCTCTTTATCCATTATCATTATCACACTAACATCAGGCACATCTAATTAGTATATAAAGTAAAAATACCAAACCCAACAAATTTGTGTAGGAAGTGAAACCAATACACAATACAGGGAAATTTTTTTTTTTTTAAACAAAAGGAAGTGCAATCAAACAACCACAACAAAAGGATATGCGTGGTTCGACAAGGTATCAACATCCATGGTAAGACGAGAAATGTCTTCATTACCAATGGACAAGAGGGTTACAATCTCTCTTCCTCATGCCTCTTTGTTTACAAATAATTCCCCTAATCTTGATAATCCCCATAACTACCAATTTAAAGGAAAAATAAAGAGATTCAAATACCGAAATTACCCGTAAATACAAGACATAAATCCTCAACAATCTGGACATCCTAAATACCTATTACTCTTGTCCAAACTTAGGTTCCGGAGCCATGTCACACTTATTCGGTAGCATATCTCACAGTATTGAAGTGGAAGTAACAAGATTAGCCAGAGAAAAGTGGATGATACTAGACCTGGTAATAGAGAAGTCGATGAAGTTGGAGTCTTACCACTATCATACCTCTAAAAATTCACTCTAATTCATCATTTGATATGAAACAAGAGAACTATAGAATTGCCACAAGTGAAGGGGTTCTTGTGCAGATCAGATAACAGAGATCTTTTGATGTGGACAGTTTTGGGACCGGGAGATCTAGGGCCTGTTGGTCCAATGACACTCTTTTTTGGTTTGTTTTTCTTAGGGGTGTGGGTTGTGCCTACTTTAATGATATTGTGTATTCCTATTCATGAAATAATAGAATCTCTTTTCAACACAAGATATTTCAGTGCATTCTAACTATTCTATTTCCTTTCAATAACACAAGACAGACAATAAGCGAAAACAGAAGAATGCTATATTCAGTAACGCAAGACAGAGTCTGACAGATGATAAGCGAAACAGAAGAATGCTATACATATCCACAAACCTGTCATAAAGCCCAGCACCTGCATAACCTTCCAAGTCCTCACCGTTGGAGTCTGATCTGAATATGAGGGACTGTTTTTTAATAAATAAGCCTATATGCTTGCTGGGATAACCAACAACCTGAGAGTCAGTACCACATTGAAAAGTCAGAACACACTTTAGATGGTGCTTTGAACAACTATTGTAATTCCCTGCTTTACAATTATCAATGATATTTTTCTGCAACTGTTGATAAAACTTCCGTCCTCATCAATATGTCTCAAAACTTTGCTGAATCCATTTTGTTTCATATGCTAGGTTTCAAATCTTCATATCAGAGAACAGATGGGAAAACCGCAGTTTAGCTGATCAGGCCAGATAATGGTCGAATCGGTGGGATTGGCCAGGACTGGGTGGATTGGTGCCATCCTTATCCCAAGATGGATTGGCTAACACACCCCAACTGATCCCAAGATTTAAAACCTTGATGATAGAACTCAATATCTCCATTGTTAGGAACGTAATTTAAATATCAAACTGTAGAGTTTAGGCCGGGCCTCGGCGCAATAGTAAGGTTGCTCCATTGAGAATTGGTGGGAGCCTCGTGCTACCCCCTTTTTATTTATATATCGAACTATGAAGGGAATGTGTAACTATAAGCATGAGGTGAATAAGGAAGAAAGATGGCCGCGCTCCATAACATGGCCTTGGCCTTGTGTTGTAGACATGTGGCATAGCAAGACTATCACCATCTGGCTCAGAATGTGATGCCAATATTCAGCCGGCTCAGAACCTACAAGTTACTTTCCTATGCCACATACATAAACACCACCAACAGTGTTTTGAATATTGAACATGCATCATGCTTATTTTATATACACTTCAGTCTTATAAAGTTCTTATTCCAATACTTTCCTAACTTCATAATACTTTTCCATTAGTTCGAAACATTTCGGCAAAATTTTCCTGAAATTCCTGTTACCACGCAGGGAAAAAATTCAAAAATTCAAAAAACTCCTCTATCTATCTATCTATTTATTAAACTTTGAAATTAAGATACGAAAAATATGAGGATATCAATGCACTGGACTTACAATAGGGGATTTCAAGTCAGACTTCTTGGTAATGAAGCTCATGGCTCGCCCAGGATAGGCACCCACCAGGGTTTCTCCTAAGCCCTTGACAATCTGTTGTGTCAGCAGCAAAGGGGAAATGGGAAACAATGGTTTACAATGATTAAAGCAATCCAGAGGGCAGACCTCGGTGCAACAGTCAGGTTGCTCCATTGCGACCTAGTGGTTGTGGGTTCGAGTCTAGAAACAGCCTCTCCGTGAAGCGGGGTAAGGCTGTCTACACTATGACCCTCCCCAGACCCCACAGTGGTGGGAGCCTAGTACACTTGTTACACCGTTTTAATGATTTGAAGCAATCCAACAAGCTTACCTCAGTGTAAATCTCTGATGTGTCTCCGGTTAAGGGATTTCTTGTATGGATGACAAAAGCATAGTCAGCACAAATTACTTCTTGAACCAATACGGCCATGCAATGGTGATCATGATTCACCTTAGCTTTTCTACAACTAATATATGCTCTTTCGTTCCACTTTGAAGCCGAAACCTGAAATGTAAAGATAAAAACAAAATGCCTTGATAACAGATCACTGTCCCTCAGCATAATGAAAGGCAAAATTTTTGCAGGTTATTATAAAAGATCATCTTTCCATGCAGAAGGGAATATGTTCTATATGGGAACTTCATGCATAGAGCTTTCTAACTGAAAGGCAAGCACCCAAGCCAAATGCTCAGATATATTTCTAGGGACACTTCAAGGGCCCGTTTGATAATGTTTCTGCCGTTTCTGTTTCAAGAAACGGCAGAAACATAAATTTCCGTTTCTAGAAACAGAAACGGAATTGAAGGTGTTTGATAAGTCATGTTTTTAGAAGTCGATAGTAACCAATGAAAAAATGGCCACAAGTCGTTTCCAGAAACGGCGAAACAAGTTCTGTTTCGCTTGGGTCGTTTTTTGAATCATAAATAAGTAAAAATTTCTATTTCTATTTCTGAAAATAAGTGAAACGAAACAGTTTTATCAAACGCTTTTTACTCCGTTTCTGCTGTTTTTGGAAACAGAAATGACAGAAACGCGTTTCTTGAAACGTTATCAAACGGGCCCTTGGAATATGAGCTGTCCCCGTATCCTACACTTCACTTTTAATTACAAAATTCTGTATCTGACCCATAGTCATGATGTATCCCACTATTTTTTTTTTTTTTTTTTGGGGTAGAAATATATCCCATATCCCACTATTACAGATATACAGAAGAGTAGAAGGTGCATATTATTAATCAGCAAGGATACATTTCATTTTAATACACATTTTATATCAGATTATGCATTTTATTAGTCTTTGAGTTTTCTGTCTTTATCATCCAGGTGAAATTTTTTTGAACCATTAGGTTTATCAAGTCCATCAAATTTCCTTCATCCCAAACTGAGGAGCTCAAGATTAACGAACATTTCACCTTAGTGTCACCATCTATCAGGTTCTAGCTGCCCAAAACACAGAGAAAAGGCATTATAATTCATGAAATAGCCCCCCATACCCAGTTTTTTCCTCTCTCACTGCTTTGTCAAACTTGGGGCTTCAAAGTACCAAAATAAGGTGGTCCCGAAAAGTCAGTCACTCGGTATTATTCAGCGCAAAATAATTGAGATGCATTGAGCATCTCATTCTCTAAGCATTTGCCACCAATGACCCATTACGTCAGGTTTAAAGCTTTGTTATACCCTGAATTCTCAGTAATGAGAGCATTTTCTTTAACTCAAGTACTCAATTATGGCCCCTAGAAAAATGGAACCAAAGTTACAGGTGTAGAGGTTGTCATTTGCACATATATACACCTAGAAGTGGTTATGACTGTTAGAATAACTGTAAGTGTATTCTGGGAATGGCCATGTAATGTGTGTAGAATAGGAATTAGTATTATGTATGGGGGTATTCTTGTACTTACAAGTCTTTTATTTGAAAGCAATATAAAAAGACAAAAGCGAAATCATCAAATGCCCTAACTTTCTTCTTTATCAATCTCATCTTTGTCTCCTTCTTCCTCTTCAACACTTCTGCTATGATTTACATTCTTAACATCCTGTTCTGTTCCACACAACAGAACTGAACTATGACATTGTTCATTCATTACCAGAAGTTATTTAACGAAATCCATGTATATTAGATGGCCCTAGCTTCCTTTCCCATTAATCACCAAGGTGAGTCATATAATGAAAAACAGAAAGAAAACAGTTCCAAAAATCTCACACAAATGAGTTGGAAGGTTGACTTTGTATTTCAAATATGGTCTCATTATGTGAGGCCCACATAATGGGTTTAGTCACAACTCCAAGAATATATATCATTGAGAACTCGTTCAACATGAACATGTGATTGCTTAGGTATCATGAGATCATAATTCTGGGGAATAGAGAATAGTAGGGAAGATTAAAAAGCATAACATGCCATGTAAGAGATGTATGGTCAAAGAGGAACTATATGGAGCTCCGTCACTCATAAAAGACGCCTAAAATACAACACTTATATATGGACTTCCACTACTGCTACCACTCAATCCTACGATAGCTCCTTGTCTCCTACTTCCTCATATAACATTGGGTAGCTTGGTCAACACTCATCACCATTCTCAATACAATGACCACCACACATAATTAAAAACATTTCCCTTTAGGCTCACTCAATCACATATAACTACGTTTATCTCATCCTCTCCTCTGCACATACATAAGAGTTACCTTGAAATCGACAGTCGTTTTCTTCCTGCAGTCATGTAAGACCACTAGATACAACAAAACAAACCAAGATATATGTACTTTAACAAAACAAACCAAGATACATGTACTTTGGACCTTCTAGACTCGTTAATAATACTAATTTCAAATTTACATTTATGATATTGCCTTTTCTCTCACTTCTTGCTTCTCTTGTCTATTTTCAATAACAACTTGCTTCTGTTTTGTGCAAGAACATTCACATGTACTGAAGTTCTCTGAGTTCTTTCATAAATCCCTCAAACCTACTCACACCCTCTTTCAAATCCTGGCATTCCACCATCATTAACTAATTCTGGATCACTTTTACACCGTCTGGCTAGTAAAAACCTGAGAAACCGGCCAAACCATGTGAGAAACCTTTTTAATCCAACAGTTCACCATACGATCAATTCCTTGTTGAGAGTCTTGAGACCAAACAAAGCCAAGAATCCATATTCTCCATGTATTGTCAGTCTGAATTTATTCTAGTTTACATTATAAGAATGAAACATAATATCAACTACATCCATTTCATAAAACCCTAACACTGTCTCTATCTAGGAAGTAAACACTAGTTCCTCAAAATGCCATAGAACTTGATTTTAAACCTCCCACTCATTGCTATCCAGGGAAACCTTACATATAGTTGATTGAGAAGAGGTAACAGTGGCATAAAATAATGTCGATAGCTGTCCGAACCAGCAAACGGAGGCAAGAATCAAACAAGCAACAGCTAGAGCACTCAGAAATCAAACCAAAACTCAACAGGGGCGCCAGCAATAAATCAGCTTGACCACAGTGAGAAAGCGATCTACGATCAACTGTAAAATTGATGATATGCAGAAATTCTCTCTAAGTTTTAAGTCAAACTACTCTTAAGAATTGCCAAATCCTAAACTTGTCTAGATGCATCTACGAAGAATGATTTCTTTTCATAAATAAAACCCAAAAAAAATATAAAGACGACAAATCTTTGGAATAAAAAATGGAGAGCACATGGTTCATGTTTAATTAGGACGGAAGTAGTGAACTATTATGTATCCATACCTTCTTTATTGCTTGCCAAGCTTGTTTCCATCTCTCCTGACCTTCATCACCGGGCCAGGGAATCCTCAAACTTTTCATTTTGCTCCTAAGTTCACTGACCTACAAAATTTCTAAAAATAATAAATAAAATGAAAATTGAAAGACAAACAGCTAAAATATTAATGCCTGCACAAGGGTATATGTATTTTAAGTGGCAAGCTGCTTTGGATCAAGTCCATCTTTATTGAGTTGAAGAAGTACTGAACATCTGAAAAGGTGAGTTAATGAGGCACCTGTTTCCTCAGAACCAGCATACATTGAAATGCACAGTAAACAAATGCATTTTCTGCAACAAAAATTTGCATTGAAAATGCTAGGGTTTTGATTGCAGTACCATAAACAACAAACATCAACATTGATAACTAGCTTTGGAATTGTGTGTTTGTGCAAGGTGTTGAGTATCGGACTATCGTATTGGTTAACGTATCGGGAAGCTGGTTTTAAGGAACGTCTGGAGATGTATCAGAGAGATGCAAGATAAGCTAAAAATATGCATGGAAATGCTCAAGAAACACATGGACATGCCTTCTTTTTGCATTATTATGGATATGAAAATAATCGGAAAAATGGGATTCAATTGTCAACTCCTCCTATTGGAAATAGGATTGACTATGGATTCAAGCCATTGCACATGGTTTCATAAAATCCGTATGATTCTTCTGATCTGAATCAATCTGGTTTAACATTAATACAGGAGCACAATCTGATAAAAGTCACCAATGGAGGAGTAGCGCTCATTTGTAGGATTGTTTCCTGTATAGCTTGTAGTTTTGAGAGGTCACCAGCACGTACGAGTCTATTGAAACAGGAAACTTTATTTGCTAGATCCTGCAAAAACCATTTTAAATTTTGTCAAAGCTTCAATAAATTAAAATGAGAAAGTAAGCCACATGTCCAATGCAAACTAATTACTAAATTCAGATTATTCAGAATCAGATTCAATGGGTCTAATTAAATTCCCTAAACATAAAAGATATTATTTCACACGTTATTGAAGAATTTGCGTGTTCCCTGAGACGAACCTAAGGCTAAGAGTCTCGAAGTACAAAAATTATATTTGCATAAATATACTATTGATTGGTCCGAGGATAAAATGTACTTGGCCGGGCCACAGTTTAGCCAATCACAGAGCATCTGCAAATTTTATTACAAAGAAAATGACCTTGGACGGTATACGATCTTTTTGACAGCTGATACTTAGTTTGCAATGACCATAGCTATTAGGCTTAAGAACAACGATTTCCTGTATGGAAACCTCAGCATGTGAATGTAGGTTGACAGAAAACTAAATCCCCTTCTATGGAAGTTGTCCTGAATGTGGGAAGCCATTAAAAATTCCTCAAAATAAAATTTACAAAATAGAGTTCACATAAGAAAAAACTCCACTCAACTGAGCCTTATCCCAAGTAAATGGCGCCGGCAAAGAGAAACAAAAATGAGAGCATGGCCGCATGGGTCAAAGAGTCTAGTGGATCTTGATTCTGTGATACAAAGTCACAAAATCTTCCCTGAAGAAAATGATAAAAAATATCCTGAGGTTGTGATCCAGACTCATGTGGGATTACATATTGTGTATTTTTAAGGTACAGTAGTTGCAACAATATGAAAGCCAAATTAATCTAAAATCTCTTAATATGAGAGAAAACCATCTTATGAGTCCAACGCTGATCAGCTTACAAGCTACCTCTGCTTTATCAAATTATGATCTACTAAGCTTCACAACTAAAGGAAAAGCAACATCCTTTTTTCTGTCATCTAACAATTTTCCATCCATGGATAGAAGACTTGATAGCAACATATATTGAATTTAAATCCTCATAACGAGGTAGAAAACCAGCAAGTAAAATATTACTACCAAAATCAAATAGTCAGATTACAGAACCTGAATTAGCTACACATGAGAGATGTCTATGCTAGCCATTGCGTAAGTCAATCTGTTGGATTCTCAGATGAACCTTTTCAATGGTTTGGACATTGAGTTAACTATAATAAACTCACTTTCCACCTCTGAACTTGAAGAGAAATGATATATTTCCCCATATTAGCAATGTGGAAAAGACACAAGTGCACAACTATTATGTATGAAAACTGAAAAGAAACCATTAATCAGCACACAGTCAGCCTCCCAAGAAAATTCATGTAATATGGGCTAGATCATCAGCATTCATGATGAAAACGAAGAGTACCTTGTTTAGGTCTGTTAAAAGGATATTCTCGAACACACCAAATGGTGTGGCAACTGATGTTGGAACTTTTATCCATGATGGCACTTTTCCTTGTAGATATTGGATATTGCGAGATTTTGCACCAACCTGTTTGATTGAAGTTTGTAAGTCGCATGAAAATTTTATCATTTAAGTTAGCCGACGCAGTCTCACAATTTCAACTCAAAATGATCAAGTTATGAAGAGACTACCTGCAATCAAATCAAATGGAATACACAAAGTTACTAGGGAATTGTTGCTTTGGCCCTTTTCCCATTGTGGTTCCTAATGAGGTCCCAAACTTTTGTCGGTTGGTGTTGTTGTTGTATACTAGCCTTATATTTATTTTTCTATTTTCTGTAAGTTTTATTATTTGTCAAGCAAAATAAAAGGTTACTACTGATCTATCAGTTGGTGCAAAAAATGCTTCTTTTATGATTACTGCTACTAAATTTGCAAGACTAAGAACATATCAGAAATCACTTAATACTCTAGATATCAGTGCTATCTTTTAAATGCCTTCTTCCAGATATCTCGCAATAAGTCCTCATGATTTATGCATTCAGAACATAACAAAGATACTTTCCAGTCTCTTAATAAAAGTCAGGACTAAGAGTTTGGGCAGAAAACAATTGATCAATGAAATAAAAAGGCATACAAGATCAGTAAAACATATCTTCCTTGTAAGGAAATACACAACAACCAACAGCTGGAAACACATACTCTTTCTACTAAGCATAATGTGATAAATTTCTCCATTAACATACCATCTCACTTGAGAACTCCTCAACTGAAGTCGCATATTTACCACCAAAGGTCTTTTTCTTTAAAGTGACTCCACGAGGAGTGGAAGACATAACAGTGTGACCAACAGATAAATCTGAGCTACTGATATCTCTACAGGTTAACATATGAATCAAAGCAGAAGAGCAAATGAACATCAAAGATGTCATAATTGATTGAGCAGCATACCTGATTTCCAGATTTGAAAATTTCAGTTGCACTGAGATTGCTTTGCCTTCCTTCAGTCTCAGATCCCTAAGAATTCTCTGATCAAAGCATGTGGCAAAGCATACCTATATCATACTACCACAATTAAGTGTCCAGTACTGGAATCTTTAACTAAGAAGTTATGCTTCTTGTTCATCTCATATCAAATGAAAAGCATGAAGAGATTAAATTAAGAAGGCAAGTAAATGACAAAATTATTCAAGTTTTGATAGGGGTTACACCTTACTATTTCTTGCTCTAATGGAAACATGACATAGAACATCTGGCATATCAGGGGTTAACACAGCCACAACTCCATCTGGAATCTCTTCCCCTCCGGTTACCTTATTTGCAATGATAATTGTTGGTTTTCCATAGACTTTGCTCTGCACAGTAATCAGCTCATTGACAGAAGTTACAAAACCACACACCTCCACTGGGCTGATAACCTGCCAACTGCAGCAGAGACAAAACTGAGCACCATGTTGTAAAACTCAAACATCATTTTTTTGGCAATAGATTAATGGAATTATGGAATTTATTGGCACACAAGCAAGTGCGATAAGGGAAGCATGTCCCATTAATGGGTTAATTGAACATCTCAACAATTGAATAGTACGACTCTATTATTTTTGCTGCAATTAATAGTCATATTGAACCAAAATCATTACCAGCCAAGGTTTGCAATTTTTCGAAGAATAGGGTCTAGACGGTTGATAAACATGGAGAGAACAGGTGCTAAGCTTGCCCTAATTAACTCAAACATCATTTTTTTGGCAATAGATTAATGGAATTATGGAATTTATTGGCACACAAGCAAGTGCGATAAGGGAAGCATGTCCCATTAATGGGTTAATTGAACATCTCAACAATTGAATAGTACGACTCTATTATTTTTGCTGCAATTAATAGTCATATTGAACCAAAATCATTACCAGCCAAGGTTTGCAATTTTTCGAAGAATAGGGTCTAGACGGTTGATAAACATGGAGAGAACAGGTGCTAAGCTTGCCCTAATTAATTCCTCCGTGAAAATCTCAATCTGAACAAAGGATGGAAAAAAGATAATCAGATTAAACATTCCAATATGAAGGCCATGCACTACAATTCTAGCATTCATATAGCTGCCCAAGTTGAAGAACATACTGCGCACTTCTCCACACCAAGTAAATGACCAAGATACTGTGCACTTGGCTGGATAATTTTCTGGTAATGCTCGGCCCTATCAGCAAGTACCAACCTAATTCGATCAAGCACAGATTTTGTTTGTAATGCCCATTGTACATTGTTTGGTTTGTATGATTCACAGACACGATACCAGTCCTTCCATAGCACCATTACCAAAAAAAAAAAAAAATCCAGTGTTAGCTTTGGAACTCAAAACACTTTGGAAATCAATTAAGGGATGAGATAAACATAGGAGTTCAAAAAACAAATCAAATTCTGCAGTACTGGAAGTGTGCAACATACATAAACCTATTTAGGAAAGAGAAGAAGAAGAGAACCCACCAGAAGGGGGGGGAAGAAGAGTAATCCCAACATAGATCTTTATTTATTGCATATTTAAATAATATGATTTTCATCATGTTTCCATCAGATATTGCTCTTTCTGTGCACCCAGTATCTCCAGAAGCATTATGTGAAGCTTTACTTCAAATGTGTTATAGTCCTAATATCATCAAATGTGGAGGATGCGTGGATTTTCTTTGCTTGACTTCATTGATGAAAGTTCAATTTCTGAGGTAGTATAGCAACATTCTGGTTGCTTTTCCTTGCTGTGGGTAGTAGTTACATTGAAAGAGAGAGTAGCAGTAGAGGTGCTTACCGCTTGAAATTGGAACTTGTGTATGAGTATGTCAGAGTTTAGCTAAATTCACAAGAAATCATCTGAGGTGTTGGCATTCAATTGAAAAAGAAGAGGACAGAGCCCTTGATGCATAGATCATATTCTATATTTTGAAAGGATGTCTATTTTGTTAGGATTGGGAATTTTATTAACTTAAGATGTATTTACCACTAGAATAATAGGAACGTAAGCATTAAATACATCTCCAGTAGTTTATTATGAATGTTCCTCCTGCAGAGGTCATCTATCAGTCTAGAGTTTTTCTATATTTTTTCCTCCTCATAGGCCTTTCTTCCATGTACTGGAGGCAAGGTTAAGGGATTTATGAGTCTATGCAATAAGAGAAAATAGTAAGTGACATAAGCTTGAGAATAGTGTAAAGACAAGAACATGGTTGGGTAATAAATTTAGATTTTATGAACTCTCTTTTCTTCTCTAATCCATGAGCAATTTCCTGATAATCGTTGTGCTCAATACAAACAGCATGATGCTACAATCATGAAAGGTGTGAGGACCTGTATTTGGTAATAATCATGTTAATCCACCATCCAACTTTATTTGGTAGATATTGCACATGCTTTGAGTTCTTCTGTTTCAGTGCAGTTGCTCAGCATCAAGCCTCCTCAATTCTTCCCCACCTCCCCGCCCTCCCCCCCTTCAGTTTCAGTGCAGTTGCTCAGCCTCAAGCCTCCTCAATTCTTCCCCACCTCCCAACCCCCCTCCCAAAAAAAAAAAGTCTGACATACCAATGAGAATGACAAAAACCTTCCAAAAGAAGAGAGAATAACAAGCCAGCAACCTGAAAGCATTAAGGCTACCCACAAGGTGTCCACTAGTTAGCTGATGTTACCTTGATGACAATGCCAAGTTGTCAAATCACAAACGAAACAAAATCTTGGCTTGATGTGGAAATGTATAGGCTTTGTGTCAGAGAGAGGACCGTCATGTTGTCCCCAATCTTTCATGACTGGGGAAAGGGCACTCTTTCAGAAAACCACACCTAAAACATATGACAACCCCCAGTCCACAAGTGAGTTAGTTCTGCCAGGGTCTATCCATCCATCTCCAACTGAATAACCAGTCTCTCCTACACCAATCGTTACCTATCTCCCATCTCCATGGCTCTCGAACACCCAGGGAGGCTTGTTTCCCTACTTGCCAGTTGCCAAAGAACATCTATTCGTCGGGATGCTAACTGCTGATCTCAGGTTCTGCTGTGCTTAAGGGGTTTAGCACCGAAATGTTTTCAGTAGAGGAGCATCCAAGGATGAGCATTACATAATTTCTGACCACCTCCGTTGAGAGAATAACATACCAGAAACCTGAAAGTCTTAAGGCTACCAGAAGGCATCCACAAGTTACCAAATGCTACCTTGATGACAATGACAACTATCACAAACATAGTTTTTAAGGCGGTAAGGCGACGGAGGCGTTTGAGGGCCTTTCGGAGGGCTTTAGCAATAAGGCGGGGCATAAAGCGTCGCCTTATTGACTAAAGCGTTCTTGTGTACTTTTTTTTTATAAAACCAATCTATTTGACTCAAATCCTAGTTGAATCCTATTACTCATATGCTAAATAAATATTAAATATTTATATTCATACCAATGTAAGATATTCATCAAGAAAACAAATCAATAAAGTGAATAAACTAAGTTCATCATCAATACATCATCAATCATCAATCATCAATCATCATAACATATTAACATATAATATAAATACATAATTATGAAACAAAATTATAAATATAAAGAAAAGAAGACATAAAATCACCTTACCAGCGCCTAGGCGCTAATGCGGTCCTTTGGTAGTAAGGCAGTCCACCGACTTACGAGAAGTGTGAAAGGCGACCGCCTTATACACTAAGGCGCTATAAGGCGACGCCTTGTAGCGCCTTATGTATGAGGCGGTCGCCTTATGCACTCACTATTTTAAATGTCAAATTTAAAATTGTTTTGCCGAAGATTCCAAATTACATTTTCTCATTGGCAGGTGTATAAGTTTTGATGCACATGTGATGCATTAGATCGATTTTTTTTTTTTTTTTAAACACTATCACATCCGCAGGACCAACGACAGAATGCTTCTTGTCGTATATTTTTTTTATCCACGTATATCTTCAATCTATCATAATTACTGGAAACATTTGAAAATAGGTTATCGTGAATTAGAACTTTATAACACCATACATCGGAATATGTTATCCCGCAATGCAAGAGTTGACGCACCTTACCTTATTCGGACCAGATCATCGGTTACTATTTTTTTTTTTAAACAAATTTTAAAATTACTTGATGAAGATTCCAAATTACATATTCTAATTGGGAGGTGTATAAGGTCTGATGCACATATGATGCATAATGATGCATTGGATCAATTTTTTATTTTTTTTTTAATTTCAAAATTGAAAACAAATTTTAAAATTGCTTGATGAAGATTCCAAATTACATATTCTAATTGGGAGGTGTACAAGGTCTGATGCACATGTGATGCATTTGATCATTTTTTTTAAACAAATTTTAAAATTGCTCGATGAAGATTCCAAATTACACATTCTAATTGGGAGATGTATAAGGTCTGATGCATATGTGATGCATTGGATCAATTTTTTTTAAATAAATTTTAAAATTGCTTGATGAAGATTTCCAAATTATATATTCTCATTGGGAGGTGTATAAGTCTGATGCACATGTGATGCATTGGATCAAAAACCATATAAAAAATAAAAACCCTTACCATAAAAAAAAAGTAAATAAAAAAAAAAAAAAAAATCAGTAAAAATTGTGCCTCTCATTCTCTCTCAGTTTGCTACTTTGCCTCCAAAACACAAACCCCCAAGCCCCAACGTTCGACAATCCTTTCTTCGGCGATTTCTCCTTCTCCTCCGACAGGCTTCGGCGACATTCGGCAATCTCTGGCGATCTCCGACGAAGTGCTTTCATCTCTCTTCAGTTATGTTTTAGTTTGTATTTTTAATTTCTGGCGATCTCCGTGGCAGCCGCCTCCTTCGATTCTTCTCCTTCTCCTTCGACAGCCTTCGGCAACCTCCGGCTTCTCCTTCTCCTTCGATTCTTCTCCAGGTATATTTTAGTTTGTCTTTTAAATTTCTGATTTGTGCAATTTTTTTTTCTTTCTTCTCCCTGCTTCTTCCTTCTTCTTTTCTTCTTTCTTCTCCCTGCTTCTTCCTTCTTCGTATGATTAGTTTTTTTTTT
>NC_056559.1:1408875-1545893 GCF_013358625.1 Macadamia integrifolia
TATATATATATATATATATTAATATATATATATATATATTAATATATATATATATTAATATATATATATATATATATTGAAATTACACGAGATTTTGGCCAATATAGGAAGATCAAGTCTCAGCCGTTAACTCATGTTACTAGATGGTAAACTGCAATGCTTCACTATTGGATGCTGCGAAGTCGTTTAAAGCTTCCTGGTAGCTTGTTTAGCCACAATATTCCATAAGCCTACAGCCCCTAAACCCAATAAGGTTCCAAATTTTACTTTTTAGTTCTCTTTCTTCCTTCTAGCCTTCTTTAGCCTTTTTGTCCTTAGAAGTTAGAACACACTTGGAATTTTCCGAGTTTCCAAAGAATCTTCAGTTACCTTTGAAGATTTCTTGAATAAACAGTGCACAATGCAGCAGTCAATCTTTCCCAACCTTTGAAAGAACTCAAGGCAAGAAACCTCCTCCTCCTCCTCAAGCACCCCACCTCCCCCCCCCCACCCCCAAAAAAAAAAAAGTTAAAAGGATTTTTATCTTTTTTTGTTCAATATCTAGGATGATTAAAATTACACAAGATTACGGCCAAAATAGGAATATCAAGTCTCATTCGTTGACTCGTGTTACTGGATGGGAAACTGCAGCATCTGACTGGTGGATGATGTTATGTCATCTAAAGCTTCCTTGTGACAGATATACTCCCCCTACTGCCAGTTAAGGGCTTAGACCTGGGCTTTAATCATATTTAAGAGATAAAGTAGTCCCATTTCTGTTCCCAAAAAATTTTATTCTGTGGTCTGAATTTAACTTCATTCAATTTGTTAGTCTTTTTGGGCCCTATTATAATTCCAGTAAAGTGATACAAAATAGTCTATACATGGTTGTAAAATTCGATAGTCTAATAAAGTAGATATTGAACTACAAATCAGATTCATTAACTTCATTTTTCTTATGCTGAAAAATCGAAAACCTTTCATTTTGGAGTAAAAGCTAAGACGAGACAACCAAAGCCTTTGTTTTTCCATTACCCCATAATGGTCAACAGTTCTTCATTTAGCATCCATCTAATATTTAAATGGAGAGAATTATGGGCACCAGATTCCCAAGGAAAATATTTTCTGCTCCAAACAAACTTAACAAAAGAGTCTTAATTTATAATTTTTTATCAACTGTTAAAAGAGGATATAAATAGAACTTCCAATGCAGATTCAGATACCACACCCTTGAATCTTCCTTCGAGCAGTCAATCAAGAAAATACTTAAGATAATGATCAAGGAACGACCAAAGAAGTTCCTATCAACGTAAAAAAGACACAACGAATCCTCCAATAAACTGAAGAAAATTTTACCATTGTTTGCATATCAGCCTATAGATGAATGGAAAGGGAAAAAAATGCAAAGTGTGATCTAGGCCTAGTGCAGACTTACTTATTTGCCATTTCGTTGTTGACTAATGATTTAGTATTCTCCTCCATATTATCTGCAAGACATACAGAGATTATCATAAACAATAAATAGATAAAAAATTGTGCAATTGCTCTTACCTGCCTTGCATAAAAATCCTACGGAACTGAGTGGGTGTGTGACTACATGGACAGGCAAAGCTATAGCACTCTTCTGGTTAGGTTCCATCTTCCAATATCTCTTTTATTATTAAGTTCAGCCAAGCATTGTGAAAGTTTACCAAAATTTCGAGTAAAAAACTCCATCCCGTAAGACCTAAAGAATCAGTTACTAATACAGTAATACCACAACTGAATCAACGCAAGAACTTGCCCAACAAATTTCATAGTTGCAGAAGCTATTGAGGAATTGACTACATGAAATTAGAAGGCTTAGCCTTGCCAACTAGAAAATCTTAAAGTAGGGATGCATGACACAAACCATTAGAACTTGGCAAGCGATGGATACAAAGAATAACTATTCCGAACGTTGGAATAGGTTTTCATCAATATTGTCTTAGTTCAACTTCAAAGATCACATACCTTCCCGACTAGAACTCATTCCTGAACAAATTTGAATTTGTAACCAATTTGTTCCTTTCAATAGACAACCAAACAATTAAACGAGATGATTTTGATTAAGAGAAGCCAAAACCAAGGAGAATTGATTCTTGTGAGCGACAAAGGCGAACTCTGCTCTGGAATATAGGAGTCAATGGCCTGAAGCTTTTCTTCCAGGTTCTTCGCATGCCAATGAGAGAGGCAGAAAGTGATGAAGAGGAAGTTTTATACCTTAAAGCTAGCAGGTCCGCTGGTCGTTGTCTCCTATCACAGTGACTATGTTGCCCAAAACCCTCGGGTGGGATAAATCATGCTCTAAGATATGGGTGAATTGGATCGGAGGTTCTGCCTATTCGAAACAGAATCGTGCAGGATCATGTTTTGATGAATCGGATTGAAACCAGGAGTTTGCCTAGTGGGCCCTTACCTGTCCCCTAGTTGGTCCCTATACGGCCCCAATCATAGTAAGTTGGGGAACGGATACATACGACGATTAAACAGATCATACGATAATAATATTTTTTTTTAAATTTTACCCAATAAAACATGAACGAAAACAATAAGGTACAAAATGTGTTTAATACTCGTTTAATACAATCATAGTTGTCAAGGCGTCGCCTAGACGATGACTAAGCGTCCAGGCGGTTTGCCTGGGCCCTAGGCGACAGTTGCCTTGTTGCACTACATGCCGTCTTGTGTTTTAATACTTATTTATGCCAGATATCAATTAAGTAAACATTTACTTAAGATATTATTCATAAATAAGCAAATACCCCTAATTTTAATCCAATAAAACTAGTTTAAAAATCAAATTCCAAAGTGATAAAAAATCAAACCCCCAATCCAATAACAAAAACTGGATTTTAGTTATGGGGGCGATTTTCAACTTTTAAATGCTGGGGTTTTTCTCAATTAATAAATTTTATAAATTCTATCATGTTAAAACGTTGCTAAAAACCAAAAGTTCGATAAAATTATTTTTTGTTTTTATATCCACAAAATTATTTTCATTCAGGTGATTTTAACAGCATTCGCGCACTTAAAAATAAGTTTGACCAAAGCATAACTTTGTCTTTACAGCTCAGATTTAAATAATCTTGGACTTGTTGGAAAGCTGATTTTATATTATAATTAATAAAAAAAGTCTCATGTAAAAATAATATCATTTTATCAATCAAACTTATTATATAACAAGGGCATTTCTCTAAATTTTAATTTTTTATATAACTTACCATGATTTAATGTTAAATTTTTATGATTTAATATGGCTAAATGTTGATTTTTAATGATTTGATGTTGCTTAATCTTGATTTGTTATGATACAATGTATATATAGCTTACTAAATAATGTTAGAAAATGAGAAAAATAAAAAGTAACACTTGGTCGACTTGTTTGCTTAAAGGCGGGCGCCTTCTCACCCAAAACCTTAGACAACCCTCCACCGCCTTGGTTCGCGTTGGCACCGTGACACCTATGAATACAGTTTCTACATAAAAATCCGGGAGCAAAAATACCGGTCTATTTTGGTATTAAAAATGAGCTAAAATGATTGTTTGCCCACTAAAATCTAAGGTGAACACTTAAAAATTGTGTCATATCAAGGGAATGGATGATTTAAGCAGAGGAATGTCAATTTCAACAACAATGAGGTAAACAAACAATACAGGAAATGTAGTCTACTAGTGTGCTCAAACTCGATGAGATCAGTGATTTCAAAAAGAATATAAATCACTCATAAAATTCTTGAAAGCATAAGTAATCAACTCCAGTCAATATTCTAAATAAAGTTTATTTTATCAAACAGTGATTGCCCACAACCTAGCCTTAAGTTCTCATTGACAGATGTACTGTTTAACGTCGTTCTCACGTTTGCTAGTCATTTAGAAGCATGAATTGATGTTTGTAGCCTATAATACAATACACCTTTGATATTCAACACACCATACCCCCCCCCCCGGGGCGGGTCAAAGGAGACATTGTCTCATATTGTAAAATGAAGAAGAGGATGCACCTATTCATCTTCTGTCTCTAAAACAAATAATCTAAAACCCACACTGGAACCTAGGTCACAATACCCCAACTTGATTGCATCCATTCACAGAGGATAGAGAGAGATCAATATACCACTCGATGGACAAACGGAGAATGATAAGAAGAACAAGGCGGCTGCAAGTGCCCTCCAACTGTTGCAATTGCCTTCAATGGGAGGAGAAACGGAGAAGAGGAAGGGAGCAAGGGGAGAATTTGGGGTTATCTCCTTCGTTGTTCGCCTTTGATTGCCGACCGTCGAGCACAGAGAGAGAGAATAACTGAAGAACGTGAGTTGCGCCAGTTGGGGATTTCGGGTGTTCTCTTTCGAAGGGTTTAGGGGTAGAGAAGGTTCGGAATTTGGGGTTAGTGGGTTTCTTTTTTTTTTTTTTTTTTCCTCTTTTAACTTTATCCTTTCCTTACCAAAAAAAAAAAAACTTGAACGTTTTAATACATATTATACGCGTACTATGCATTTATAATTCTCCAACCTTTAAAATATGTGAATAAATTCGTATCTATTGTTTTATACGGTTAAATACAATTTTTTTATTAAGACTTTCAGATATATACACATTTACTAACTATGGTCCCAATCTAGGTATTGCACCAACAAAAAAAACAGAGGCGAGTCATGTGTTAAACTTCATTCTTATGCTATGTTTGTCACACGTTATCATAATAGATTTCATGCCTATAACACATTATGAAACCATCCAAAATATAGAATTAGATTCCATTATGTGTTATAAACTAATAACCTCTTCTAATAATGCATACTAAATATAGCCTTAAATTCAATTAAATACTAGCCATATCCTTGCTTCCCTGTACTTTTTTCATCTATCCTTGTAACCCATAATCCCAATACTCTTGAAGTTTATATCCATCAGACAAAATCTGTTTCGGTTGATAGTTGACATAGGTAAAGGGTTGTTGATATCTATGTGTTCATAAAATTTGGACCCATTTTTATTTGCTACTTAGCAGATATTTGGAATTATGCCATCGATATGTAGTTCTACATGTATCTTACTAAATTGTACAGTTTTTTGTCTGTTTCGTTCAAGTTTTTTTATTTTTATTTAATTTGTTTTCTTTCTTTATTTTATTTTTTGAATATAAAAATATACATTAAAGCTAAAGCAACGATCATTTCAAGTACCTCCCAAATTAAATTAGGGGGGGGGGTACCCTCACATTTACAAAATGAGAAAACGGCAGTAGAGATTGCAGATGATGCTAAAAGTTAAACATCATAGTTTGCAAACCTCAAAAGATGCAGAAAACATAATATAATTAAAGCTAGAGATTAAGCTTCAAATGCCCTGAATGATGGTAATTTCCCTAGAGGTATTAGTAAGATTCATGGGGCACTTGTTTCCTTGAAGTTTGCAATAATATCCAAATGTCCAACATGTGGAAAAAGATATTGGATCATGATAATTCACTTTTATCGCATAACCAACATTAGGGAAACAAATATTGACCAAGGTTTGAGTGATCCGATCCCAATCGGATTATATCAATCAGAAATAGCCTGGGTTCAATTAAAACAATTAATTTTTTTAACTGTTTTACCCTTAGGTTGTACCGATCCATCGATAAGATATCAAATAATAATTAGGATCGATCAAGGTTGATATCAATCCAATCCGATCGTATCAGGCTGATCGGATTTGATTCCTCAAACCATGAGCTCGACACATCCTTCTAGATCCCTACAAGGTTATTAAGAGTAGAATTGGGATCCCGATCAATCCTAGTTGATTCCGGCCCACATCATTCGTAATTGGATCAATTGATTTAGGAGATTCAATACCGAGTTTTAAAACCCTAAAGCCACACCAGGTGCCAAATCAACCATTAGAGTTGATATGGAATTTATTTAAGGGCAAGGGAAAGCTTCCTACCCGTGTTGTACCCAGCCAGCACATGTGGGGGTAGTCAGGTCTTTTCACTCCCAGCTAATGTATGGGAATGGGGACGCTAGATGAGCAATGTTCTTCATCTCTTTATTTAATTAGACATTCAAAGTCTATAAAATCAGGTTTGGTTGGTCTACCTGGATGATAATGAAGTAATATTCCCAATAGCACTTAGATCTGCCATGTGGCAAGTCAAGTTGGGATGAAATTTTTTAGACAAGTAGACCCCTAGATCCCTTGTTTGTAAATTAAGTTTCCATTCGTCCAGAGTTTGACAAACGGCAAAACATTGAAAAATCAGGAGAGATTGGATAGTGATTGGAGTATCAATAGGTAGCATGAACATACACAAAATGACATAACATTAGATGAGAGGGTAAATGATAGAATTTGATAATGAAATTTGACATGTAGTTTATTTAGGGATGTGGTTATTCTATAGCACAATGCAGGTGGCAGCGCCATCCGACAGCTTGGAGCACCTCGAGGAGTGCGCTCTTAGGGTCCATTCCCAAATGCTCTAGACCATCACATGTGCGCTACAACCCCTGCCGTTTATTTAGACCATTTTCTATAAACTTAATGTACCCCGTGGAAGAGATTCTTTCCCTGATGGATATGTGGCTATCTTCATGCCATTCTTTATGGATTGACCACAAAAAAGGGCAAAACTGGGATACGCGTAAGACAAGGGAAGCTTTCCGAGTCAGGGATAGCTTTGCCATTTCAAGCATTGTGTAAGTTTAAAAGTGACGAACTTCGTTCCAGTAAAAGGAAAGATGCGCACCTCAGAGCGCGCGGCTCACCTTCCACGATAGGCCCAAGTGGCCAACACTCGTCCAATTTATTGACATAAACGACCTTACCTTGCACAAGCATCGAGCACGGAGCGTACGTGCAACGTGCAAGCGAGCCAGCCTCGTGCACCCCATTTGTAATACTGTCGTGGTGCGTCCAAATCAGTCTCCCCCATTTCGAGAGGACCACTAATCGATCAACAGTTTCATCCCCACATTATATATTACATACATATAGATACAAACATACATAAGAGCAGATCGCGGATCGGAATCATTGCGTATAAATAACGGTTCCGTCGATCTCGATGCCTGAAAGACGGATTCATCTGCAACTTGTTTCAGGGAACGCTTTTGCGGAACTGAGAAATGAAAATTAGGTTTTGTTCCCCTTTCGATATGAGGGAATGTGGAAGAGTTGTCCGATCAATTATCTGAATTTCGATGAATCAGTTCTAGAAGACAGATTATTCTACTTCGAGGAGGAATTCGCAAGTGAAAATGGCGATGTCGCCTGTCAGGTTCCTGTTTGGCTTGTTGATCTTTTCAGTAATCGCATGGGTCATCTTCATGTAAGACGTTGAATTTCAGTTCATCCTTTTACCCCAGAATGAAAAGATAGTGAATTTCAATTCAATTTGTTTAGAAGTAAATTTTCTGCATTTGTTTTGTTGATAGCAGAGATCATTTCGATATAGTTTTTGTTTTGTTTAAGAGATTTATTTTCCACCTGTAGCAAAAAAATATTTCTAGCGTAGGATGATACATTCCCTTCCAGAAACAGAAGGGTTTTTTTTTTTTTTTTGGGGGGGGGGATGATCGTTATCCACTGATGTCATGAATAGACCCCAATTCTTACCCAAAAAAAAAAAAAAATCGGTTCGAATTCTTCACTTGTTGATTGAATGGACTGGATCAAATAGACCAATGTTCCTGAGCAATGAGGAATTTCTGCTTTCAGAAATCTCATGTACCGCCCCTACCAAAAAACAATGTGACTTACAGAAAAAAGACACATGAGGGAGTGGTGATAAGTCTTCCATAGAAACGATGTAGTAAACCAATCCTCAGATGAAATATATATTGTACAAATGATTAGTATAGGAAAAGAAACAATAGGAAAACATTGTTCTGAGAAAATGCCAAACAAGTTTTAGGATGCTTGGGTCTGGGGACCTAGTTAACAAAATTAGTTGTATTTTGGATTTAAGGTTGTTTCACTTATTGCCAAGACATCAGAAATCAGTAACAGTACAATAACATGTAAAGCTTCAGACCAAATGGAGTAGGCCAAGTGGCAAAAAATAAAGCATCAGAAATTCTAGGACTACCAAGGGTGGTGTACACCAATGCTTAGACTTCTCCGAGGGTGCATGACATAAGATAGTAAGTGATTGAATTTGAATATGAAAATTGTCACATAGCCTAATCCAGAAAACGTCATAGATAAGCATTAGTCAGAATTGCCCCATTAGCCTTCAATGTGATGTGGCACAATTAGGTGTGCCCACCCATTGGTACTTTATGGACTTCCCTGCCCGTAGAAACTTTTGCCTATCCATAAACAGGTGATATGGAAGCATTTGAAGCTTCAAACAATACTATCTGCTTTGTTTTGGAGATTCCATTTATTGATGATGACTAGAGATGCAAAAGATGGAAGGAAGAACTAAAGCATGGGAATATAGTTCCAGATCTTCTGAGTAGGGCCAGATAATTTTTTCTTTGGTTTTTTGCTTTGATTATTTATTTAGGTATATTTAAACCAATTTACTTCCATCAATTCTGCGAAGGTCAAAAATAGTCTATTTAATGTGATCTGGATGCCATCAAAACCTTATCCTGTTACCCTTACATTGAGATTAACTTAATCGATAGCAATCTCTTTCGGTAACCTTATGGTCAATTTACTGATGAGATGTCACACTGGTGATGGATATTATAGTGTGGAAACATTGATTTCATAAAGAGGTTGGTGTCATTTTTATTTTAGAGTTATTTTTTAATTTTTTAATTGGAAAGCACTTTTTGTGGTTGCTAAGTTTCTAAACAGAGTTAAAATATTAAGTTTGAAGTCAACTTTCAAAATCAGATTATTAATTTTTTATTTGGATAGATGAATCAGAAAGTGAGTATTGCAGTTGGCATTTTGTAACTGTTGAGTTTTAACTGGAATTGGTATTCTAGTAACTCTATCCAAATCAATTGAAACTTAGCTTTTAATAAATTCAATCCCGAACACAACTAAATATATGGATGGTGATCTGGATCAATGTGGACGACTAACAGGTCAGAAGACCCGGCTGTGCCACACTTCTAGGACTGCTGAACCAGCAGATGACTTGCTCCCAAGTGAGTCCGAACCACTCAAACAACTTACAATTCAATTGACTTTAAATTATAGAGTTTGGTATGAAACCTTCAATTTGAATTTATACAGTCTGGTAGGGAACCCTTAGAAATATCGGCCTTTAGGATTTCCGGTCCGACCATAAAACCTAGCTATTGGTTTCAAAGCTCAGAAGCTCACCAATTTTCTTGTTCCAACGACCGTTTTAGTGCCATAGCACCTTAAAGGTGCACTGACTGCTAAATGTAATTTATAACAAACATAATTAATCAACTATGATCAATTGATCAGTGTAAGCTAGATTGACCAAAAGCTGATGACCAAAATTCTGAAATAGCAGACCATGAAAGAATGGAAGAATCAGAGTTCATCAGTAATTAAAAGTAGGCCTAGGGGACCAGGTAACAAACCTGCAAGAAAATCAAAGTTACAGTAGTATAGCAGGAAATTAGGGCTGATTAAATAAACTTCCTTGGGGAGGAATGTTCCTCCCAATAAATCAAAGGCAAAAGAAAAGCAATCTGTGGACAGTCCACCTAGTTTGGCAATGTGTCAATTCCGACCATTGGATTGCTATGGAATGCGCTTGATTCATTGTGTCAAATTTCAGGCTTAAATTCAATCATTCATCCTCCCATGCATCTTCCCTTTTATTTTTCCAGTGGTCCATAAATTGGCATGCAGCCTTCCTTAGCCTGGAATTTTGAAAGCTTTATTTTGCCTCTTGGTTGACTCCATTTGTCTGAAACTTACCGTGGAGAAGGGTACCTTGGTGTCCATCTGTCCATAATATTGTAGCCCCATCCAACCATTCATGTGGCAAAACCAAGGTTAAAAAATTCAATTTTGACCAAGATCTCGACCTTGGTCGAAACCGAAGTATTTCGTGAAATGGCAAAATTTCGGTTGAAATATTGCACATTTCAGCAGAAAAACCAAGATGTGCATTTCAGTGGTCGAATGATTGAATTTTGCTTTGAAACTTTGAGGCATTATAGGCTGTATTGTTACTCTTGCTCCCATTGGAATAAATTTGACATCTTCCCTTTTTCCGCTTACGTATATGGGATATTTTAAGAAGTAAACATAATTACACTTGTTCAAACGATACAACAACAACTCAACCTTATGCCAATTGATTGGGGTTGGCTACATGGATCCTTATCCTCCAATCAACTCTGTTTAAGCCCATACGATATGAGGCCTAAGCTATGTATGCCTTTCCTCACCACTTCTCCTAGAGTCATTTTAGGTCCGCCCCTGTTTCTTTCAGCTCCTTCAATCTGAATCAAATCACTCCTCTATATTGGAGCATCTAAAGGCCTCCATTGTACGTGGATATGACACCTCAAACGACTTCCTCACAGCTTATCAAGTATTAGAGCTATTCTCAAATAAGCTCTAATTTGATAATTTCTTAATTTATCCTTCATAGTTCTACCACAAGTCCATTTCCAAGGTTTAAAAACTTGTTTCACTGTTTCGGTCAATCCAAAACTACCGACATACCAAAATTTCGCCAAAACAGTGTATTTTTTTTTTAATATTTTTCGCTTGGCCATTTTGGGAGCCTGATGGCCGACCTGTCTAAAAATTAAAATGACCAAAATTTTAACGAAATGGTGCATTTTTTCTTCCGAAATTAGCAAAAATTCAATACAAAATGACCAAATTGTGTCACTTTTGTTTTTCTCCTGTAATTTCGTTTCCATGAAAAAAAAAATTCCAAATCTTTGCTGAAATTTTGGTGAGTTTTCAAACGATGTCCATTTCAAAATCCTCATCTGACCTACATTGAGTTTATTTGCCCAACATTCCTCGACATACATCATAGCTGGTTGTATGATTTTTCTTAAAAATTTCCTTCCTAGTTTAAAGGAATACGTCTTTCACACATCACTTTGAACACACCTCTCCACTTCATTCATCCTATTTTAATTCTATATGTAATATCATTTTCTATTTCTCCTTTTTTTTTTTTTTTTTTTTTTTTTTTTTTTTTTTATGATTGAGCCCAAATACAAAAAATAATCACTTTGTGGGACCTCCCTTTCATCAATTTTCACCATCTCATTAATCTGCCTAGTGTAACTAAAATTACAAACCATACAAACAACAACATAAATCCGTGCAAAGACAAATAAAAATAGTAAAAGTAAAAGGAAATGAACCCAACAAGAACAACAACCCAGAAAAATCCCACCTCAATGGGGTCGGCTACATGGATCCTTGCCCTCCAATTAGATCCATTCAATGTCATACCTGGGAGAAGACCTAAACTATGCATGTCTTTCCTCACTATTTCTCCTATGGTCATTTTAGGTCTGCCCTTATCTCTTTTAGATCATTCAATTTGAATTAGATTACTCCTCCTTACTAATGCATCCCAAAGCTTCCGTTGAACATGAACATACCACCTCAAACGGCTTTCTTAAAACTTATCATGAATCAAGGCAACTCCTAAATCAGCTTTAATATGGTCATTCTTTATTTTTTCCTTTTTAGTTTTACCGCACATCCGTCTTAATATCCTCATCTCTGCTTCACATAGCTTATCTATATGACACTTCTTAATTACCCAACATTCTGCCCATATATCATAGCCGATCATATGACACTCTTATCGAATTTTACTTTAAGCTTTACAGGAATACATTAGTCAGAAAACACTTCAGATGCACCTCTCCACTTTATCCATCCCACTCTAATTCTCTGTGAAACATCATCCTCTATATCACCTTCTTTATTTATGATTGACCCTAGATATATAAAATAATCACTTTACAGTATCTTTCTCAATTTTCACCATATCATTATCCATCATAGCGCGTGATGCGGATCTGGGTTCCAAAAAGCTGGAATCGGATCTCTTATGGGCCCACAAGAATAATAGATAGTTATAAGCAAGAGTTTGGGTGGGAATTCCGTAACAATAATAAAAAAAAAAGCACGAATTTAGAAGTAACTAGATAGCAACTAGGGTAATTCTAGAACTGAGACTTTAATATAAGGGGATATTCTGAAAATTTAAAGAAAGTGGGATAATAGAACAAAAGTTCAGTCAAAAGGAGGGGTTTTATGTAATTAACAGTCTGTCCTTACTTGTAAAATAGAGAAATCAGCTTCTTCTTCTTCATGATAGACAGAATCAGGGTAATGAGAGCCCAGTAATCGATCCAGCCACCTGACCAAGGTTCTGACCTTCACAAAAATCTGGGAGCAAGGTTCGCCCTCCCCAACTGTGTTGATTCCAAGTTGCTAATATTCATATGGAGGAGCTGAAACATGACTACGCTAGTGCAGTCAAGCCTGGCGCAAGTTGCAGAACCAGATTTGGGTTCGAGCCGATTCCTTGCAGCAGGACCAAGCTTCAGGGGTAATACTATAGGGTTTGAGTCGCCTTCAAGGCAGCTTCCTTCGATCAAAGGCTTGACCCAAACAAATCGCACATGAAAGAGATCGATCCACTTCTTGAGGGCTGCAACTACCGCCTAGAACAGGGGTTCAGCCAGCACCAGAAAAGTAAGAAAAGGAGAGGAATATAGGGAGGAAAGGAGAAAAAGATAAGAGAAAACCAGAAAAAGAGAGGCGAGATCACGGCAGCCAATATTCAGCCTACACAACATTCAATTTCAAATCAAAACTTCAAATCTGAGTTCTCTTTTATTACATGGCTATAAAAATGAAATTCAAAGCATAAAATTGGAAGTTTACTAAAATGGAAACTAACATAATTGGCAACTGAAAATAAAAATTCAATCTAAATAAAATACTACCAAACTAATTTCAAAAAAAGAAAAAAAAGAAAGCAAATAAGGAACCAAATCAAAAGATGCAAGCTCTAAACCCATCACCTAACTGCATCGGTGCGACTAAAGTTACACATCATGTACTCCATCTTTGATCTAGTTATCGTAAAACCTCTTGATACCAAGGAGAACCTCGTCTTAAAAGTTCCTGGTTAATCATCCATGATAAGTGCAAACAAATAAGGGCTTAAAGCTGATTCTTAATGTAGCTCAATTAGAATTGAGAACTCACTGCCTTGCACTCCCATGGTTCTCACACTAGTCACCACACCCTCATACATATCTTTAATTATATCCACATATTTACTCGACACCCTTACCTTCTTTAGTCCATGCTAGATTAAATCTCTATGGACTCTAGCATAGGATTTTTCTAGGTCAATAAAGACCATATGGAGATCCTTTTGGCAAGCCTAAATCTTTCCACAAGCCTCCTGAGTAAGTAAATAACTTTTGTTATGGATCGGCCTGGCATAAAACCAAATTGGTTCCTTGAGATAGTAGTTTATCTTCTCAGGTGGGCTTCAATAACTTTCTCCCACAATTTCATAGTATGAGTCATTAGTTTTATGCCTCAAAGTTACACACCATATGCTCTGTTTTGAAGAAAAGAGTGTCCCAGTGCATGAGGCTCCTGCTACTATGGGGTCTCTGAGGGGCAAATGTACGCAACCTTGCTCCCTGCTTTGCTGGAGAGATAGTTTCCAAGTTTCGAATCTGCAGTCAATAGGTTGCAATTCCATTTTTGTTCTACTTATTTAAAAACCTTTTGATTCTAAGGTTGACCTTCGTATTTACCAGTTCCAACTTGGCATTAATCATTGCTTTTGTTTTGTCTACCATAACAATATCATCACAGAAAAGTATACACTAAGGGACCTAATCTTGAATGTCTTTGGTTAGATCATCTATAATAACTGCAAACAAATAAGGTCTTAAAGTTGATCCTTAATATAACCCAATTGTAACTGGAAATTCACTCCCTTGACCCCTACCGTTCTTACATTAGTCACCACACCATTATACATATCTTTTACTATGTCCACATATATACTTGAAACACACATCTTCTCTAGTACATGCTAAATTAACTCTCTGGGGATTCTGTCATAAGCCTAGGTCAATAAAGACCATATGAAGATCGTTCTTGCAACCTCTAAATCTTTTCATAAGTCTCCTAACTAAGTAAATAGCTTCTGTCGTGAATCTTTTTGCCATAAAACCCAATTTTTTTTCCGTAATTGTAGTTTCTTGTCTTAGGCGAGTTTCAATAACTTTTCCCATAACTTTATATTATGATTTGTTACCTTTATGCCTATATTTACACATAGTCAAACCATAAGATTGAAAAAAAAGCACACAAAAAATGATAGTTTGGCTTTAGATCCTAGGTTTCTATTTTACGTTGTAGGCTTGTTAATGTAGGAGTAGAGTATAAGAAACTAACCCCCACAGTTTATAACCCCAAACAAGACAAATAGGAATAGGAAACAAAGAAATAAGACCCTTAATAAACCCCCAAGGATACAATACCAATATAGGAGCAAAACTAGCCCAAAACCCAACTCGATAGGAGAGAAAAAGACCTGCTATAGAGCTGGAGAGAGAGAGAGGTGCGGCCAGGTCTGTAGGGCTCCAATTGATCTGCAAATTTGGTCGATTGTAGGGCCTAGGGAGGGTACAAACCCCCCCCCCCCAAATATGAAGAGCTTCTGACGGCTGGTTTGAGAGTTATGCGCTTTCTTGATTTTAGACCTAGGAGAGAGAATGAGAAGGATTTTGCAAGAGTAGAGATATTGCATAAATCCAACCAGGGAGGGAGAGAAATTGCATAAAGAAGGGGGAGGGGAAGAATCAGTCACAGCCCTAAGGCTCTAAAACACTAACTCAATTCATCATTCTTCAAAGTTGTAATTATGAGTACATAGGTTCCTCTATTTAAAGAAATCAGAATAACAATCCTATCATAACTAGGAGCTAGTTTCCAAATAGGACTAGACATTCCTAGCAGGACTTGGATTCATAATAGGACTAGGGCTATAACTCCAACATGAAGTAGGTAACTAACTAACCTAAACTGACTAATAATTGCAATAACAAAGGAAATAGACTCAAAACAGGACTCTAACTAAACTAATGAAGTAAATCCCTTTTTCCTACCTGCTACCCATATTTTAGGCTCATTAAAGTGACCCATTACAAAGAAAACCCATAGGATCAAAGGGCTAACACATACATAACCCAACCTAAGGCTTATTTGCAGTAAAATAAGCCCATTAAGTGACTTTTCTACATCACTTGTAGCCTACTCTATCCTTTCTCTTACATAACTTATTGTTCTATTCTATTCATAAATTTAGTACTAGAAAACAACAACAACAAACTTAACCTTGTTTTTTTGGATGAATAAATAAATTCATTTCCAAGGGAGGAAAGAGTATACAAGGAGAGGGGGTAAGAGTGTGGGGGGGGGGATCTCAAGACTGGCCTAATAGGGCCAATCAACAAGACTGAGACAAACACCAGAACCAACAAAAGAGGCACAAGAACCTACAACAATAGAAGCACAAACCATAATACATCAGTTGGGGTGGGGGAGCAGAATGGAGGTAGGCAAGCCTTAGGAGACAACAATGAGCATGTTCCATGGGGATTCTTTGACAGAACGATGCTTAATGAAACCAAGCTTGGAACTAACATCAAAGTAGATGGCTTTCCAAATTGTGTCAAATGAATGGGAGTTGCAAGTTCATCTACACAGGTTCTGCTATATCCAGATGTGGTTTATAGAGGCACAGGAAACCAATTTTCCAACAATGTCACAAATGGAAGAACCACCATAGGTCATGTCCACCCAGAATCCAGATCCATTATCTACTCAAGGGGAGGATAGTCCTACTGGAAGGCCAGCAGGAAGAGAGGGCTCTTTTCTAGATAGAGGAGAAGGGGTAGGAGAAGAAGAGATGATCAACATCTTCGGTGTCATTTCTAGCAAAGGCAACAAGAACTGGGGACTGAATGTGATGATAAATGAGGAAGGACTTGTGGGAAGGCAGTACGAGAGGGCTGTCCAGGCAGTGAAGCTGTGGCGGGGGATATGGCCTTTAAACCAAACAATATTTCTCTAAGGGATGATTCCCAAGCAGAGGCGGAAAATCCGATCACTCCTACGTCGATGACCAGGGGTAATAGGAGGTAGGGAGGACTATAGGTCAGACAGGGGGGAATGGAGGATGGAGGAGGCCAACGACCATGAGAAATGATTGAGGCAACATTGACGGATTTGGAAATGCCAGAGGAGTAGACGATCCTAGGGGAGAATTGAGGAAGGAGGATACCTGAAGGATGCCAAGGATCAAACTAGAAGGATGTAGAGGAGCCATCTCCAATGTAGTGGGAAATGGCTCGAAGGGCATTATTGTCTAAGGGAGATAACGTTTCTCCATATCCGAGATGGATTAGAAGGGATGGAGACAGTCCACAAAGAGTCATTCTTGAGAAGGTGGGAGTATACCTAGGAAACCTATACACTATTGTGCTTGGAAGCGATTTTCCAGATGAGCTTAAGGGTGCCAACAAGATTGACGCCTTTGATGCTTCGAAGCCCAAGCCCTCCTTCAGCTTTAGGACAACAAATTTTGCTCTAGGAGGGTGGAGAAATTGTGCAGTGTTAGAGCCCTTCTAGAGGAAGGAGCAGAGGAGATGCTTAATGGATTTGGAGATGGAAGATGGGAGGGGGAAGGTGCCCGACTAGTAGATGTACATGGATTGGAGGACAGAACGGATGAGAATGTGGCGGTCCGCATAGGAGAGAAGCTTGCCCTTCCAAAATCTTAATGAGATCCAACAAGGGAAAGCAGTGATGAGCAGAGAGCCTGAAGGAGATGAAGGGCAGAATGAGATATTTAATAGGGAGAGATCCCAAAGAGAAGCCAATGATGTGAAGGAGGTTTGCCTGGTAGGGAGAAGAGACACCGGAGAGAAAAAGATTGGATTTAAGGAGGTTGATGTGAAGGCTAGAGAGGGACCTGAAAAGGTGAAGGGAGGACATGATGGAGGAAAGAGAGGAGGGGTCAGCCTCAGCCTTATCCCATATTAATGGGGTCAGATACATGGATTCGTGCAACGAAATCAAAGAGAAAGGAAATGTTAGAGCAAAAGGAGAACACACACCAGCAAGTCAGGGAAGTCTCAGCTAAATGGGGTTGGCTACATGGATCTTGCCCTCCAAACAACTCTCTCTAAGGGCATACTTGGGACAAGCCCTATGCTATTCATGTCATTTCTCACTACTTCTCCAATGGTCATTGTAGGCCTTACCCCAGCCTTTTTTTCTAGGTTGAAGGTAATGGTTCTTTCCCCCAATAGGGCTAGTTTACAACAACATTCACATACACTAGCAAACTTGGGTCCAAACCAGAAGTAAAAAAAAAAAAAAAAAAAACATAGAATAGATGTAAAAGGGTAAAAATAGGCAGCATAAAAAAAAGAGGGTCAAAAAAACATTTCGCTGGGCCTTGAAACCTAGGTTCGATTGGGCCAGAAAATCCCATGTTTCAACTAGTTTTCTGTTTCAGCTAGTGTTGAAACCGGCCTCGAAACCAAAACCTAGAACCTTGTTAGCATCTAACCATTGGATTGTAGTGAAATTTTGATGAACTATTCTTATTGTTAATTGGACCACTTGACCAGGGTTCTCTTGTTTCAACCACTTATCCTAAAGACTTGGGCTGTTAAGTATGAAACAGCAACGTTTATCAACACCCCCTTCATGTGCAGGCCTGTACACACATGGCCCTGCATGTGACATGCAAAACGAGGAAACACCATCACGTGGCACCCAGGGGAGAATGTGTCGGGGATCCCTGTTGCTCTTCCCATTTTCTTAGGGATCAAACACTGAGTCTCCCTACCCTGATACCATGTTATCCTTAAAGCTTGAGCTGCTAAATTTTCTCTGATCTGGTTCTGTTCCTATCCTGTGATTCTGGATTTTCTGAACACTAATCTATTAGGTTACAGGAACCCCATTCACTAGTTTCCCTTGCCTTGATAGTTTAGGATTTCCTGGTATTAGCTTATAACCTTATGTGTGGATGAGTAAAATGAACAAGATAGGGACCTGTTTTACGTGATCAAGTCAGTCATCTCAACTTGCAGACATTCTCCTAGGGGAATGAAGGGAAAAAAAAAAAAAAAGAGACTAGATCAGATTAAAAGTTCAACTGCTGCCTCCGTTGGAATGTTCTGAGGATGTGGATCACCTTTTTCTTGACTGCCCTTTCCCTTTCTAGGTCTGGAAAGGGCTCCTCTCTAAGTGCTGTCCCTGTAGAAGAAAAAAATCCTGCCTTTTGGTAGAGAATGGATTTATATTGATATGTCCTTTGCAGGGAATCCATGTTGTGATGCAGTAGGTAAGATAGATTTTGGTGCTGCTATCCATCACATTTGGTTTGAGTGTAACCTCCGTTGATGGACCTCTAAGTCCAGGTATTTTCAGCAGATCTGGGACTCCATCCTCTTTGAACTTAAATCCAAGATCGATGCTGCCCCCTCATCATATGCCGCCACCCCTAGAAATAGACTTATTCTTGCTCTTGTGGTCTCTCCCCTTTATTCTTTAGGCCCTTGCCTCCCCTTTGTAAAGGCATGGCCTTGTATATTGGTTTCTGCTTGTTTTCCTCTCTTGGCAATGAGTCATTCATTCACATCCCCCACCCCCACCCAAAAAAGAAAAAAAAAAAAAAACAAAAACCAAGATTTGGTGAGATCTTGATGAGATCTCATTGAAACCATGTATTTTTGGACAAGACAACTCGGGAAAACTTGGGGATGGGTTCGGTGGCCATATGGGTAAGTTAGCCCATGACACTCGTCATCTAGCCTATTTCAGGCCTTCTAAACACGGTGGAATCATTAGATTTTTAAAAATCAGACCCAAAACGGTGCTTTGACTTCGGACCCTAGGTAGGTAGTCTATGGTCTAGGTCATCTTGAGGCTACTCCACACAATATATAGTACTTTTAGAACACATATAATTCAAGTATAAGTATAAAACAACTTAAATAAGCATAAAGAATTAAAAAACATAAAAAAATGTCAATCTTCAATCTCCAAGTGTTAAAGTTGATAATCTCTATTGTAGAGGTGAGATTTGGCAAGAAGAAGCACCAAAACACAAAGTCTTGGTGATGCGGATCGGGGGGATTCGGATCACTTCGGGGCCCACAATTAACAACTAAACCAGTTTTCAAAGAAATAGGGGTATTTTTGTAAATTCAAGAAATTGGCTCAAGCAACTAAAAGAGAGAAAAGATAAATAATAGGGCCAAACTGGAATAGAAAATAGAAGGGGAGGGGTATTCTGTAATTAGAAATAAAGATAGGGACTATGGAAGATATTAGAAGAAGAGAGGGGCAATATTAGAAATAAGTTAAAAAAAGACTTAAAACTCACTTTAAGAGGTTGTCTCCAACCTCACGACACCCATCACAGGGGCAGAAAGAACCAGGGAACGAAAGAGGAGAGAACTCCTTCAAATCTTGTTCGATCGCCATGAAACTTCAGGCGTAGCTTCTCAATAGGAGGCTCTTTCAATCCCGCAAGATAACCCCTTGGATCTGCTGGCTGGGAGGCTGCGGTAAGAACCAGAAATAAACCAGGCGGTCGAACTTCTAGCAGTCCAGTTGCAGGCTTGTTTTCTCAACTCAGAGTAGGGCTTCTGGTATAAGATTCAATGGCTGGGGTCGCCTGTGAGAGGGATCCCTTTGCTCAAGACCTTGGCTCAAATAGGTCAGCCACAAAGGAGCAGAACCCAGTTTCCTTGGGCTGCAACTTTTGCCCAGAACAGGGTATTCCCAAACCAGAAAAGTAACAGTACCTACAGTAACAATAGAGAGGAGAAGAGAAAGAAACCAGAATAATAAAAGGAAGAAGAGAATGAAAAGAGAAAGAAGAGAAGAAATTGGAAAATTTTAGAGGAAGAAGAAGGGGGAATTGGCAGCCATGGTTCTCATACCAAAACTCTTTAATCAAATTTCTATTCTTCAAAATCTAAAAACTGAGTTCTTTACAAGGCTATTTAAAGAAAAATAATGACATAATTTTGGAAGCTAATTAAAAATGGAAACTAAACCTAGATAGCAACTAAAATAAAAATCAATTCTAAATAAAAGATTGCTAATCTAATCTCTAACCAATAAAGGAAGGTAACTAAAAATCAAGTCAAAAGATAGTTCCCTAAATCCATCGCCAAGTTGCATCACTTGGGGGGGGGGTTTCTTAATAGGAGGGTGAGACAGAAGAGAAAGGCGAGAAATCTCATCGAAATAGGGTTTAAAACATTATGTGACTTGGTTGAGTTGAGTCGAAACCAAGAAATGAACCGAAACACTGAGACTTCGAGCAAGATATTGTTTTTTTCCATTATTGCCTATGTCTTGACTTGATAAAGCCAAAAAATGAGATTTTTGGCAAGATCATGCTGAGACCTTGAACTATGGCCTTATACCTAACCTTGCCTTGCTTGATTTAAAACTTACAATGCAAACTAGTATAAAACTTGGCTTATGGGGCTGTCCCATTTACCATTCAGAGACTTTGGAACATATCAATTGTCCTTTTGTCTGTCTTGTCCATAACACTTGTTGCATATTATCATGTGCATGACTATCATTGCACATTGTATCTGTTGGGAACCGGTGTCTTAAATATTTGAAAAATGGCTGCTGAGTTTAGATGGCTCAATAGATTTTATGGAACTGTACATCGTATTTTGGAAATTTGGTATGAGATTATGCGTTTTTTTCTCTAGGATTGTCTCCAATCATATTCAGTTCTTGTTAATATGATTCCGACTGTATCATGCCAAATTATTGTTTGAGACCTAAGTTTCTTGATGATAGTGATTTCTGGATTTCAATTCTCATAATAATAATATGCAATTATGCATGTGTTGCTTGTGAGATTTTTTTTTGGTGAATGTACAAATTTTTTGAGAATTATATAAAATCGTTTTTTTTTTTGGGGGGGGGGGATGAATAAAATCGTATTTAATTCTGGTTGAGAGAGATGTTTCCTAATCCAAATTCCTAACTATACCATTCTTGTTTCAGATTTGCTGCGAGGCTGTTGGCTTGGATTCTAAGCCGATTAATGGGAGCATCTGTGGGGTTTCGTGTTGCTGGATGGAATTGTTTGAGGGATGTGGTTGTGAAGTTCAAAAAGGTTGCTCTTAAAGCCATTTGTTTTTTTTTTTTTTTTACTTTCAATACTTCCAATTAAGTTTGTTCTGATAAATGACACTTATGCTTGTATTGTATTAATAATTCTTTAATAATGAGTTTACTTTATATGCTGTGAACTTGCAAGAGACAACAAGTAATATTCTTGGACAAGGTTGTTTATCAGAATCTTACCGTTTTTTAGTTTAAACTTCAAACTAAATGTTATAGTTGACTAGAAAAATTGAAAAATAATTTAAATTTCTGCTTGACAAGACCTTTTCTTTTTTTGCAATTGGCACTAAAAGATTCGCCCCCCCTACTACTTTGCATATCCCTGGCAGTGAAGATGGGACCTTTATATTTGGTATCCAGTACTCTTGATTAACTTTTTTTAAGCAACCTGCTAGTGATTTAAGTAACAAGTGCCCCTCTCCTTTTGACCCTGTTCCTATATGCAACCTTGATCTTTCCTTTACTCTTTTTTCCCCATTGTCCTATATTGTTTTCATTTAGCAATATTATTATTATTATTATTATTGCATGTCTTTCTTGAAGCAAGGAACATGGTTTGGCTTCTGCGTTGAGGGAAAAGTACCATAATTGACAAGGCAGAAAGACGATCCAATGCGGTGGAGGGGTGCCTAAGTGCTTAGGCGGCAAGGCGCCCGCCTAGGCAACCAAGGGTTATATTTTATTTACCTTACTTTCTAAATTGTTTAGTATGCTACATATACCTTATATAAAAAAATATCAACATTAAGCCTCATCAAGTCAATAAAAAATCAACATTAAGTCTCATCAAGTAATAAAAAATTTAACATTAAGTTGCATCGAATCATAAAAAATTAACATTTAGAGAAACGTTCTTTTTCTCTAATAAGTGTAACTGGTCAGATGATTTTATTTTTACGTGGGAGTATGAGATTTTGTATTTGGTAAGGCAAGAAACCAGTTTTCGAATGAGTCTACGATTACTTAAATCTGAGTTGTAATGACAAAGTTATGTTCTTTATTTTAAAATGCGCAAATGCTATTAAAATCACCTGAATGATTTATGGGCATCGAAGCAAAAGATTATAGTTACAGACCATAATCTAAATGATCAAATCAAGTGTGTGTGGGAGGTAGCCTGCGATAGTGTGATATGACCTTTTGCTGGCCCCTTCTCACACACACACACACACATATATATATATATATATATATGCTCAATCAAAGGGTGTAGGTTAGAGGACTAAAGTGCCCCTGACCTACATATTACAGTAATAAAAGAGAAACTAAGCCTGATAGGATAGAGCTGCCCATAGAGCTTCAACAATTATTTACTACACTTTTGGTTTTTAGCAATGTTTTACCATGATTAGATTTATGAAATTTTCAGAATTGAGAAAAACTTCAGCATTTGAAATTTGAAAATTATCCTACAATAAAAAATATAGTTTTTGTTCTTGAACGGGGGGTTGACTTTTTACTATTTTGGAATTTGATTAAAAAAATATTTTTATTTGATTCAAGTAGTTGTTTTTTTTCTTATTTATGAATAATATCTTAAGTAAATGAAACATTTAGATGGTATTTTGCATAAATAAGTGCCAAACAATTCAAGGTGACATGCCATGCACTAAGGTGACAATCGCCTAGGACCTAGACAAACCGCTTGGATGCCAAGGCGACGTCCTGACTACTCTGAAAGGGACGAATTTCTAGAATGGAGTTCCACTGATTCAGCCCAGCCTAGGTTATGGATTTTCTAGGGCGAACTACAAAGAAAGGTGGTGGTGGGTTATGGATTTTCCACAGAATGGAGGTTTGGTTTCGACTGGTGACATTTACATATATTTGAATTGCTGTTGTTTTATGCCTTTTATGGTTGTTTTTTTCGCAATTTTAGATAATTCTTTGGTGCATATGTTCTGTGTTTCTTGTGAGATATTATAATGGGGAGGGAGACTGTTTTCAAATGATTGTTATAATGATGGGAAGAATCTTTCTTTTGATTAGAACAAGAGTACATAATTGTTGTCATTTTTGAATTGGTTAGGACATGGCTTTTGATTAGTCCTCATTTTATAAGCTTCCAACCTTCCTTAAACTATGCTTATAATCGAATTTCACTTTGGACTTAATTTTTATTTTACTATTTCATTGCCTCCTCTATAATTTGAAAATAGATACCAGTATTGAATCCCCCTTAACAAGTTCCTGTAACAGCATCTAAATCATGTAGATGTAACTTATGACGCTTTGCAGGGTGCGGTTGAATCTGTCTCTGTGGGTGAAATCAAACTCAGCATGCGCCAGTCTCTGGTCAAGCTTGGGGTTGGCTTTATTTCTAGGGACCCGAAGCTGCAGTTGTTAATATGTGACTTAGAAATTGTTTTGAGGTCTTCAAGTGGAGGTTTGAAGAAGGCTAGAAGTCGGACTCGGAAGCCCAGTTCTGCAGGCAGAGGAAGGTGGATGATTGTGGCTAACATGGCTAGATTTTTGTCAGTTTCAGTTACAGAATTATTGGTGAAGGTAAGCAATGTTAGAAATGCAGTACCTTAGTATCATTTCTACAAAACAATTATCTAAGCAAGTATTGTTATTTTATTGGGTGGTAGGAAGTCAAGGAGCTTGTTCATGAACTGTTGCTTATATCTGCCATGTGTTGGTTGGGCTGAAACTCCATTGACATTTTATACACATTAACCTCTACTCTTATGGTGAGTTTTAGCCAATCATGCCAGATGCATATCTGCCATGTGGCGAAAAGAGTGTAGGAAAAAAAGGTTGAAAAGTTAAAACAGTTGGATGGCTGGGAATAGCCCTGCACAAGGCAGAAATAGGTCACAGTTTGAGGAAGCTTTCTTCATTTCCAGCCCAGGAAACCCTTTTGTTTCTGCTTACTTAGTTTTTGGATAACTAATGTTGACACTTTTAATGGTTCATTGTGCTTTGTTCGGTTTTATTTTCGCTCTACGTGAAAGTTGTAGGATGGTTACTTGTATCTTTTCGTTGGTTTAAAAAAAGGTCGTATGTGATGTTTATGGAAAAGAACAGAACAGTATAAGAAACCTGTAAAAGGTAGGCAAAATGCTTGCTCAATTTTCAAACAGTTAAAATAGTTCTTTGCGGTCATTTAAGCAATTAATAATAATGGTCTGTGAATATGGAGTCGGGGTATATGGTGCAGAACTTGTGAATGAATGCTTGCTTTGTGGTTACAACAAACAACAAACTCGCCATTATCCCAACTTAATGGGGTTGGCTACATGGATCTGTGCAAAATAATTTCTCGCATCTTTTTCTATTAGTATTATAATTTATCACAATCCTGTTGTCTTTTGCTCGATAAACTTATGTGGTCTCTTAGAGTTGTTCCCACTATGATCATAAGTCAACAACATAAAATCATCAAAAAAAAAAAGGAAGAATAGAAAAGAAAACTGCATAGATAAGGCAAAAGGTTCTTTGCATGGCCTACATAAGTGCACTTACTTGTGCCACAGGCCCACATGTAAATGGAAGGTTGATGTGACAATTCCAGCTGTTGGACAGATGTGGCATGGTCTAAATTGGCTGTGTTTGGTTTCAGAGCCAAATTAAATGATGTACGCACCATGTATCGGGATTTTCCCTTACATTTTGAGCTGTTCATTTTTTTAAAAAGTTTTTTATAAATTTTCCAATTGCCCTTAGGTTCCCCTCTTTCGGGGCGCTTGTATCTCTTTCTCTTTGGTAATGAATTATTTATTTACACCCCCCCAAAAAAAAAAAAAAAAAAAATGGCATCAGTGCTGGCTCACTGTGGAATAGTCTCAAATCAGGTTCATAATGAATTTCTAGAGCTTTATTTTTCCATGTGGACATAACTTTGTGTGCTGAAACTTGAGGTGTGTGCTGAAGACCTTGTGCCCTGGCTGTTCACAGAATTTGGGCCCAATCCAAGCTGCCAAGTGGCAGATATTAGGGCTGTATAGGAAGGCCCTACTAAGTGGGCCTTCATATTTTATAGGAAAGGGGAAATATTGCCCCGTAGATATGGTCGTCCTCTCAAACAAAGTTTTGTTACAGAGTTCTTGGTTCTAAAACCAGTCTGTACTCCTAATCCTTATGTGTGTGTGTGTATATATATATTCCTTGTAATTTGTGATGATGTTACTAGGCTTGGGATGGGGGATCTTTTGTTTGGGTGTGTTAGGCTTCTTTCATTTCCTTTTTTTGGGCTGCTGTGGTGGGTGGAATCAGCCTCAATGAAGGAACTTTCTTTAGACGATTGAACAAGTAGAGACTTAGAAAGAAAAGTGTATCCACCTCCAAAAGGGGAAAAAAGAAAGAACTTTACGTTCTTGGTTGTGGCTACAACACTCTCAAATGACAACGGATTATGAGAATTTGTGCTTTGATGTGGTAACTGGAAAAACTCAGCACTGATACCAAATCGGATGGGACTTCTCTGGAAATTTATCCCACTTCTCATGGGATTGATCAGTCCTGTTTGATTTTTCAGACAGTATTTATTTTGTGGTCTGTATTGCCACGGTAGCTGACTGTACTTTGGTTCTGCTTAGATATATTTGCTCTCTTCCTCTTTGCCATTATAAATTTATGCTTCTATTGAAAAAAAAATCTCTTTACAGTGTAAGCAAAGGTTGATGAATCCTTTTTCTGGAAGAGGGGGTGGGCTTTATTTGAAGCCCTGTATTGCACTTCTTTTTGGATTATATGCTCTTTATCTCATCAATTTTGTCCTGTTAGTTAGGAAAGGAAGGTTATAAATATTGTATCTTGTCATTTTGTTATTTCAAGCATACATGCATTCATGTTTCTTTTTCCACTATACAATCTTAGGAGGCTCATTAATTGCCATGTCTTGTAATACTGTTTATCTTTGTCACAGACACCTGGAGCTTCTATTGAAGTTAAAGATTTAAGAGTTGACTTATCTAAAGATGGCGGGTCCAAGCCAACTTTGTTTGTCAAGCTGCATTTTCTTCCTTTGCTTGTTCACATGGGTGAACCACGGCTAAGTTATGACCAATCATCCAATTCTAATCAAGAAGGATATATTTCTGCTGCCCAAGCATCTTACACTATGATAGAGAGGGCCTCTGCACCTTTTGTCTGTGAGGAATTATCACTCTCTTGTGAATTTGGGCACGATAGGTGAGTTTTGAGCTCATTTTCTCGATTCTTATATGTAACCCGGACGCAAAACAAATTTCTATTGGGTCAACAAACTTCAAGATAGAGACAAATTTTCACCGTAACTACAACTTTGTACCGACTCTTTAAAGTTTAAAGAAGTTCCAAATTTTGAGAATTATTCTATTCTAATAAGAATATCCTTTCTTATCGATAGTGGGAAAGCTTTGATGATGAAGGAAAAGAGGATTGACAAAAAGGAGTATACCCCAGAAAAAAGAAACAAAATGCTACTACACCATGCTTGTACTGTCAACCCACATCAATTAGAGAGATTTTCTTTATCCAAAATAGAAGAAGGCAGTGATAAAAGCCATGAGGAATAAATAAGAAAAGACACCTGAAATTACATTTGGGATTCCTAAGCATCAAACACTTAATCCTTGTTTAGGGAGGAAGCATCAGGGGAGGGTCCAAACAACCTCAGTAAGCTCAGCATAGTATCTATGAGTAGGCAGCATATGCTTAAATTGTTAGTTGAAAGATGTGATACTGTTCCTTTGGCTGGGGCCATAATACTGAATTTTCCCTCGCCCAAGTGTCTAGAGGAAGGAGAGAGGTACAATTTGAGAACAATAGTCAAAGGCGCTACTGGAGTTGGTTTTCTTGGGGTTTTTACGTCCAATAGATGCTCTCTCTGCTTAACCACTTATGGAAGCCCTAAGAAACCACGAGATGAAACTGATGAAGGATTAAAGTAGGCCACCATCTATGTGGGCAATGGGCTTGAATATGTCAATCAATGGACAAGAGGCAAACAAGCTTTCCGATTTTATTAGAAAGCAGCGATAATGCAGTCAAAGGCCACGAATAGGCCTTTTTTGGATATTAGATGGGTATGGGCTTTTATATTGGGAATTGATTGGGAAAATTGACACGTGGGACTTGGTAGCTCTTCGACCACATAAGAAGCTTGTGGGATTCAAATGGATGTTTACAGTCAAACAAAAGGCGGATGGAATTGTGGACAAGTAAAAAGCTTGTTTAGTTGCCAAAGGATTTACTTGGACTTATTAGACGCTTTCCTCGTTTTCCAAGATGAATACCATTCGAGTCATTATCTCTTGTGTAGTTAACTTAGGTGGGAGCTACAACAACTCGATGTCAAAAAATGCCTTCCTCCGTGGTGAGCTTGAGGAAGAAGTGTACATGGATATCTCTTCAGGTTTTTCTGGCAAGGAGAGTTAAGGGAAGGTATGCAAACTAAAGCGGGCATTGTATGGGCTGAAGCGATCCCCTAGAGCATGGTTTGGTCGCGTTCACAAGGCTATGGTGTCAGTGGGATAAAGTAATGCTGATCATACTCTATTTATCAAGCGAGTTGGTGGTCATGTTACCATCCTCATTGTATATGTTGATGACATTGTCGTCACTGGGAGTGATCCTGCTGAAATAACTAAATTGAAGGCTTACCTAGGCAAGGAGTTAGAGATTAAAGATCTAGGTATGTTGCAATACTTCTTTGGTATTGAAGTGGCTCATTCTACTAGAGGTGTATTTCCTCTCAACGAAAGTACACTCTAGACCTTTCTGAGATTGGAATGTTAGAGTGCAAGCCAACTGATACTCGCCTTGAGGCCAATGCTCATCTCAATAGCAAAGATGGCGAACCAGTTGACAAGGATATACCAAAGACTAGTTGGGCGACTTATCTATTTGTCCCTTAATAGACCAGACATCGGCCATGTTGTTGGTTTGACGAGTTAGTAAATGCATGATCCATATTCTTCTCATAGGGAGGCAGTGTTTCATATCCTTCACTACTTGAATTCAGCTCTAGGAAAGGGCATTTTCTTCTTGCCTTCTGATCATATGCATATAGAGGCATATACTGATGCGGACTAGGCTGGTTCCCTTATGATTGAAGGTCCACATCAGGCTATTGTACCTTTGTTGGTGGCAACCTTGTCGCATGGCGTAGCAAGAAGTAGGCAGTGGTTGCTAGATCTAACATAAAAGTTGAGTTTTCTATCCATGGCAGATGGTATTTGTGAGTTACTTTGGCTTCAAGGTCTTCTTCAACATTTGGGTGTGCCTATTCAAGTGCCTATGCTGTTGTACTATGATAGCAAGTCAACTATTAGCGTTGCACATAACCTTGTTCAGCATGATCGCATGAAGCATGTAGAGACTGACATGCATTTTATCAAGGAGACGCTGGAGCAAGGTCTTATATGCATTCCTTTTGTAACGTCTGGTGATCAATTAGCAGATGTCCTAACGAAAGGTCTTAGTAGTAAGGTTTTTCATCCTATTTTGTGCAAGTTGGGCATGTGTGATATCCATGCACCAACTTGAGGGGGAGTGTTGTGATATGGGTATAAGGGTATCATTGTCCATAGGGGCATTATTGTACTTGTACTCATATCTTAACGCTTAGAAATGGAGGTGGGCTGGTGTCAGTTAGACACAAATCATTATTCCCAAAATAAACAATAAGTTTACCAACCAGCCATTGTCACTGATGATTGTCTGCAAACTCCTTACCACCACAGGTTGCAAGCTTCTGATGAAGATCCTTGGGATTATCAATGGTGCTCCATTTAAATATCCACCATCGTCATCACAAGAAACCTTAGTTTTTCATATTCTATCAACTAGGGTTTACACAAAAGTAAAACAGCATAGGTTGTTGCAAACCACAACAAATGAAGTCCCTACTGGGACTCTCAAACCAAGAAGATGGATCGAAACTGCGATTGTTCAATTCTCTGATACCATGTAACAGTTTTGGACATTGAACAACCAACAAAGATGAAGTAGAAAAAGAAGAGAGGAAGAGAGAACCGAGAGAGAAAAGAGAAATAGAAGGCAGAAAAAAGAGTGCAAACGATTGGAGAGAATTGTGCAACCTCCAATCGGTAGTTGTGTTATGTATTTATTATCAGAACTATATCAGAATTATGAGTCTACCCTCACTATTTATGTGACACACCCATAAGAGACATTAACATCCTAATAAGGAAAGACATTCCTAGTATGCTCTTATGATAGTAACTCTTAATAGGACCAAAGGCCCAACACATTTATAACCCAACCCAAGGCTTATTTCCACCAAAATAAGCCCACACTTGTGATTTATCTGCATCAGTATCTTATAAATTGAGGTTCCTATATGCCAAGTTACTAGAAAAATCCTGTTCTCTTGGACTGGCTTCTTTAAATGCACTTATCTGTGATAGGTAATGCTTGCTCATTTATTATTGCATTCTGGTTGTAGTGCACTTTGCTCTGCTTCTTAGGAGCACTCAGTTCCTTGCAAAGGTTTGAATGAAGAAATTGTCCGGATCCATTTTCAAAAAATTCAGCTAAATGCTTTGCGGGTAAGCTGCAAACCTGATGCATCCACACTCATTTTTCCGGTTTTGTACAGGCAGTATGAAAAGTAGAGGTGGATTTTGATGTCATAGCAAACACTACGAGAAAATGATGGATAATATCAAGTCTGGATCTTCATGGGCTGTGGGAAATAGTGGTGTGTTGTGGAAGAATTCTACCACTGCTGGATAATTTACGGAAAGCTAGGCTACAAGAGAACAACACTAACACCCCTACAGAAAATCAGGATCGCAGTGAATTAACACAGAACATTGGGACATAATTAGCAACTTAGGATTAAAAGAAAAGAAAAGGATAGGAACATGGTTCAAGAACTCGCTGAGATCTCAGTATTTTATCGGTTTTGGGAGATCTTGAGATGAGAGGTAAGGCGATACAAAAATAATGCATAATCTCGTATGAGATTTTAATATCTCGCCGAAATTTTGCCCCAATTTCTCTTTTTTCATGGTATCTCAGTTGAAACCACCTAACCCATGTAGTATATATACTCTATTTTGATGAAACTGGGTCGAAATTTCGACCTAGTCTTGGTGAAGCAAAGTCTGCAGGATTTGGTATTTGGTGCTAGTTTTTGACAGCTTATTTAAGTTGTGAATAATTCGATGCCTTTTAATTCCTAATGCTTATTTAAATTGTATAGCTTGAATTATATCATTTATATGTGTTCTAATAGTACTTAAAAATGTGTGGAATATCCTACGGTAGAGATCGTATACAGGTAAGCGTAAACTACCAACATATGGTCTGAAGTCAAAGTACCATTTTGGGCTTGATTTTTTCAAATCTGATGTTTCCACTCTGCTGGATGACTAGTTTCAGGATCTAACTTGGCGATATGGGTACCAAAATCCTACCCGAGACTTGCTATAAAAAAATAAATGGTTTCAGCAAGGTGTTGCCAAATCTCGGTTGAGACCTAATCCTTGGACCATTGATAGGAAGAAGAGGAGGATAGAGAAGGGTCTCTCATCCACGGCCTCTCACTGTATTTTGATCGCTCACCGATACTCTCACCTGACTCACCATACTCTCTCAATCATCTCACCTGACTCACCATACTCTCTCAATGAGCAACTGACTCTTACAGGCACACAAAACAAGAAGCTATGTTTTCTTTTCTCAAACTTAAATTGTTGGCTAGGCTGTCATCTTTGTATGGGTCACAAAATAGAAATTTTTTGCTGCCAAGTAGCTTACAACCAAAATAGAAACTTCCCATAAATTCTAGTTGCAAATAGATCAAAATAGAAACTCCTATTATAGAGAACAAAAGTACAAAACAAAATAGTAGCAAACTGAAATTAGAAACTACCTGAGATTCTATTACAATGAAATAAATGTACTATCTAAAACTGAAAATAGAAACTAAACAATGGTAGCATCAGGATCGAATCTTTCTCCAATTGATATCTCCAATGGGCCCACAAGATCTTTTAGAAGGCATTCCCACACAAAGCAAATAAAGGCTGTTCACGTGAACAGTGTTCTGGTCTTTTCTTCTTCATGCTTTGAGTTTGATCTACATCATTGGAAACTTAGATTTTCATCATTAATGTATGCTGGTCTATGAAAAACGTTTTATTTTTAGTGGACTTTTGTGTTCTGAAATCTAAAACATGTTCTTTGGTCACAGGGAAATAGGTGTTGTTATCAAGAATGTGGATATTGCAAGTGGAGAAGTCGTCATAAACCTAAATGAGGAATTCTTTCTCAAAAAGAAGACTTCAGAAACCTTTCCTCAGGATGATGTAGTTGGAGAGAAAACTTTGGACTCTGGCATAGCTAAAAAGTTGCAAAAGAAGCAAAATGCACTTATGTCTCTTAAGAAATACACTTCTGTGTTTCCAGAAAAGGTTAGTGGGCTTTAATACAGTATTTAATGGGAAATTTATTAGGCATATTAAAAAAGAAGGAATATTGTGGAGCACTTGTCTGGTCTCTTGCCCTCCTCTTCACCTCTTATCTTTCTTGAATCTTGACCTTTCTGGTGGTTTCACTATGAAACTATCATCATTTAGCTGCTGCTGATTTTTTCATTTAGGATTTTGTAGTCCTAAAAGCTGATAAACTTTCTATTACTACTATTTTCTCGCCAAGAGGAATCTCTGTATTGACCCAATATGCATGATCTTGGTATTTTGATTATGAAACCTATTTTAGATGAGTATGAGCTTACCTTTTTCTCTGGTTACATCTATTGTAATTCTATTGGTTGAATACCATGTGTGGAGTAAATTTCTCAGGCTCTATGAAATAAAGTTGCCATCTTTTAACAATTACCAGAAAATGTTGCCGTATTTAACAAAAATAACAGAAGTTGCTGTGTAACTGTTCCCTATGTGTGGGTTTATCAGGGGGACTTATGCATTCGTCTGGTTGAAGTAGTTGAGAACTAAGATGTAAATCAAACCGGCCAAAACTCAATATTGGTCTGGGACCAACTGGGACTGTCAATAGCCTCAATACAAAATTGTTGTTTCTTGTGAGAAACCAATTCTAGTGGAAATAAAGGTGAACAATTTGAATAGACATTGTTTAGTTGGAGGGCAGGGTTTAATGGGGAGATAATTTATTAGGTTACCATATTTCACTGTTTCTTATAGAGCAATAAGCCAATTATTTATTTATTTATTTATTTATTTTTTATTGTTACAGTATTAATTACTTGAAACCAGAACACTAAACCTGAAAAAGAGAGAAGAAGAGAAGAGGAGAAGAGAAGAAGGAAGGAGAGAATACGGTAGTCCAAAAACAGAGCACAACCTGTGATCAGTCTAGAATGAGACTGATCGCAGGTTATACTGTTATATTAATAGCCGTAATCAGCAAAAAGCAAAGTACATAACTGCCCCTCCATAAGGTTAAAACCCTAGGACAATAATAGGGGCCCGATAGGAACAAAAGGCCCCTATCGGACCCTGAAGTTAGTGTTAATCCCGATAAACCCCAACACTCCCCCTCAAGCTGGAGCATACACATCACCCATGCTCAACTTGGTACAACCATTGCGAAATGTGGGGGCAAACAAAGACTTAGTGAACATGTCAGCCAACTGATCCGAGGAAGGAACAAACGGAGTCTCAATAAGCTTCTTCTAAACAGCAGCATGAACAAAATGGCAGTCCACTTCTATGTGTTTGGTCCTCTCATGGAAGACCGGATTACTAGCATTATAAACCGCAGCTTGGTTGTCACAATACATTTTCATAGGCTTGATCATTGGAAACCCCATCTCTAGGAGTAACGATTGCAGCCACATCAACTCTGCAGTGGTATGAGCCATAGCTCTGTATTCGGCCTCTACTCTGGACCTAGCAATAGTAGTCTGCTTCTTGTTGTGCCATGTAATAAGATTACCTCCAACGAAAGTACAGTATCCGGTAGTAGATCTCTAATCACAAGCAGAACCAGCCCAATCAGCATCAGAGTAGCCAATTAGTTCCATATGCCTATTAGGTCGATAAACTAACCCTTTCCTAGGGGCACCTTTTAGGTAACGAAGAACACGAACAACAACATCCCAATGAGATTTTTGAGGAGACTGCATAAACTGACTAAGAACTCCAACAACATAAGGTCTATAAGAATATCAACAGGTAAATCAACTTGCCAATCAAGCTTCTGTATTGATGCACATCCTGGAGGGGTTCACCATCATCCACAGCAAACTTTTGGTGAGGATCTATAGGAATATCAACAGGTCTGGATGCAAGCATCCCAGTATCAGATAAGAGATCCACCACATACTTCCTTTAAGACAGACTAATACCTTTCTTGCAGCGGATTACCTCAATCCCAAGGAAATAATGAAGTTGTCCTAGATCTTTTGTCTGAAAATGATGCTGGAGATGATTTTTTACTTCAGAAATTCTTGCCTCATCATTACTAGGTAGAATAATGTCATCAACATATACAATCAGGACAACAAGTTTATCCCCTCTGCGACGAACAAACACAGAATGATCAGAATAACACTGAGAAAAACTACAAGTAACTATGGTATCACTGAACTTGTCAAACCATGCTTGAGGAGACTGTTTCAGCCCATATATAGCCTTGTGTAGATGACACACACGACCTGTGCTCTCCCCCTGAGCAACATACCCCGGAGGTTGCTCCATATACACCTCTTCCTGTAGATCACCATACAGGAAGGCATTCTTGATGTCCAACTGGAATAAGGCCAATCAAAGTTGACAACAAGAGAAATAAGAAGACGAACAAAATTCAGTCTAGCAACCTGGGAGAAGGTCTCAAAGTAATCAACACCATATATATGAGTATATCCCTTGGCAACCAGACGGGCCTTCAACTGGTCAACAGAGCCATCATAATGATACTTAACAGTTTACACCCAATGACACTTCACCAGGTCCTTACCAGGAGGTAAATCTACTAGGCTCCAGGTACGACACCTCAAAAGAGCATCCATTTCTACATCTATGGCAGCCTTCCATCTAGGGAATATGGAGGGCCTCAGTATGAGTATGGGGAATAGGAGTGGTGGAAATGGATAGGGCAAGATCATGGATAGGAGAGGGAAGATGAGATAAAGACACAAAATTATCCATAGGATACACAACCATAGATTTGTGAGTGCAAGAATGAGTACCTTTCTTGTGCGCAATTGGTAAGTCATCAGACGGAGGAGGAAGAGGAGCTTCACCTGAGGAAGCCGGCAGTGGAAGGAGTGAAGCATTTGGAGTAATTACCTCGCCATATGGCTATCCACTCTTCCTACATTGATAAACCTGGAGAGGGGGGGTCACTGGCATCAGGGGCAGTAGGGAAGGGAATAAGGGAGGGTATGGGTGGAGGAGGTGGAGAAGACCACTCTACACTAAATGAGGACACTGGAGGGTAGAATGAAGTACCTTAAAAAAAGGTCACATCAGCACTGACAAAGTTCCTGTGTGTAATAGGGTTATAGCACTTATACCCTTTTTGAGTATGAGAATAGCTTAAAAAACCACATTTAGTAGACTTAGGAGACAACTTATCAATCTGCATGTGCAAGTTATGAACAAAGCACACACCCAAAAACCCGAGGAGGAACAGGAAAACTTGGTAAATTAGGAAACATAACAGAGAAGGGAGATTTATCGGACAAAACAGAGGATGGCATTCGGTTAATCAAATGACATGCAGTGAGAACACCATCACACCAAAAATATTTAGGAACATGCATGTGCAACATCATGGCTCTGGCAACCTCAAGGAGGTGCCGATTTTTGCGCTCGGCTACTCCATTTTGCTATGGAGTATAAGCACAACTAGTTTGGTGGATCATCCCATGAGTATCACAAAAATCAGCAATATCAGTTTGAGCATCTTCTAAAGCATTATCAGAACAAAAATTTTTAACAGGAATGCCAAACTGAGTCTTTATTTCATTATGGAACTTTTTGAATACATGTAAAAATTCAGACCGGTCCTTAAATATGTAAAGCCATGTAAGGCGGGAATGATCATCCACAAATATCACAAAATACCGAAACCCAAATCTATTACTGACTCGGCAAGGGCCCCATACATCAGAATGGACTAAAGAAAATAAAGACGGACTACGAGACACAGAGCGAGATGGGAAAGACACACGGTGATGTTTTCCCAAATCACAAGCCTAACACTCTAACCTAGGAGTAGACTTAAAACTAGGAAATAAAAGCTGTAACCTAGAAAGCGACAAATGACTTAAATGACAATGCCATTAAAAAGGAGTAATGTCCCCAACAGCCGTAGCAGCAGCAGAAGAGGTAGGACAGCCGCTGTTGAGGTAATACAATCCATTCTTTTCACCCCCTCCACCAATCGTCTTCTTCGTGTGAAGATCATGAAAGACGCAGTAAGAAGGAAAGAATGTTACTAAGCAATGTAACGAATTAGTTAATTAACTCACAGACAGAAGACTTAATGGAAATTGAGGAACATGTAAGATAGAAGATAGGTTTATGGATGGGGTAGGTGAAATAGAACCATGTCCAAGAACCAGTGTAGAAGCACCATTAGCAAGGATTACAAAATTCGAACTAGAACTAGTAGAAAAACTCTGGAAAAGAGATGACTTACTAGTCATATGGGTAGAAGCACCTGAATCAATGATCCAGAGTGTAGATGTAGTAGTAAAGAGGGCTGAGGTACCTGTGTTGGCTAGGGTAGCAGCGGATGTAGACGCACCATTGGATGTATTAGAGGATGCCTCAAGAGTGTGCAAGCGTCGGAGCAACTGATTGATGTCATCGCGCAGACTAGTAGAGGAGTCTTCTAAGGAAGGTGTTGGCTTAGTAGCAACCGGAGACACTGTGTCAGTACTATCATCCGACACTGCATGGTTGGCCAACTGGGTTGCCCATTCTGGCTTGCCATGCTTGGCCCAACAAGTCTCAACTGTATGATTAGGCTTCTCATAGTATGTGTAATGTCGAGTAGCACGATCAGATGTTTGTCCAGTAGAACCCCTACTAGTAGAGCCCCGTCCAACCCCACGACCGTGACCACGGCCACGGTTAGCAACAAAAGCACAATTGTCTTTGGAAGACTGATCAGGCTTGGTGGAGGAGGTGATACGCTGCAACCGAGAATAGGCATCATTCAAAGTAGGAACCGTGTCACCCGCAAGTAAGTGAACCTTCATAGCCTTCAGATCATTATTTAGACCAGCCAAGAACTTGGAGACAAAAAATTCATTACGCTGAGCCTTCAGCTTGTCAATATCAGTGGTCAAGGATTAGAAAACATTGAGTTCTTCCACCATTCCCCTGAAAGTACTGTAATACTCTGAAAGAGATTTGTTAGACTGGCGAAACTGAAACAACTTCTCATAAATATCATAAATCCTTGTCATGTTCTTTTCCTGAGAGTAGGTTTCTCGCAAGTCATCCCATATTCCCTTTGCAGACTTGCAGTAGAATGGAACATGACATTGGCAGCTACATCAGGTTCCATACTGTTCCATAACCAGATCAAAATAAGAGCATTCTCCTTCAGCCAGTTGTCATAACCAGTGTCAGATGATAAAGGTCGATCAGAATTGGTATACTTGAGTTTACCCTTGGCCATCAGATACACTTTAACCGATTGAGCCCACAGAAGGTAGCTGGAATTACCCTTGAGCTTGACGGAGGTAATTTGGACATTAATGTTGTCCGAGGTAGAAGAGACAGTAGTAGGGGTAGTAGTAGTAGGGTTAGTAGTAGCCAAGTCTTTGATCTCAGCCATGAGAATTGACTAATAATGATCTCCCACCAAGTAGAAATGAACAACCAGCAGCAGTGAGCAATCGGACCTTAAGAAGAACCAGAAAAAAAATTGAACTGATAGGGGCTGCTTGTAGGAAGGGCCGTGATGCATATTAATTACCAAAATAGGTTTGTTTTATTAGGAATAAGCTTAGGGTTGGGTTCCATACATGTTGGGCATTTGATCCCATGTGTTTTGAGTGTAATAGACCACTTTTATCGGTCTAAAGGGGGGGTCTAAGATTGAGTACGGGATTACTAGTAAGTTTCCATTTTCATTAGTTTCCTTTTTAGTTGGGCTTGATTTGAGTTATATTTGTTTCTTTAGGAGTCAAGTTGTTAATTGAGTCAAGTCATTAGTAGTTAGTTTCCTTTTTCAACTAGTTTCTAATTTCAGTTTTTAGTAACTATTGTATTAGGAGAATATTTGGTTTCCTTTTAAAGAACCTTCTATTTTGTATTTCCCTCACCCATTAACATTATAAATAAAGAAGAGGAGGCTCCTAAAAGCTTAGATGATTTTGAAAATAAATTAATGGCTGTTGCTATTGTCTTCTTCATGAAGAGTTGTCTTGTGTTTGATCAAGGCTGAAGGAATTGGTGTTTGATCCAATTGACTCTTTGTGGTGTGAAGCCCAAGAGGTTCCTTTCAAGTGTTTTATTCTTCTCTTTTCAAGCTTTATTATGAAGGTTCTACTGCTGCTAAACAAATCAGTCTGCTGTGGATTATTGTGGAGGTTATGTGGTTGTTCTTAGATTAAAAGATCCTGAAGCTGAGACTTGGTTAGACCCCTATCCTAGTCTACATTAGGCCGACCTTGATGAGAGCAGCAAGGGGAGGCTTCAAAGGCCTAGTAGAGTATGTTGAAGTGTAGTAAAACAGCAGCACATCAAACCGTGAAGTAGTAGAGCTCCACACATAGGGCAGCAGCTAAAAAACCAAAACACATAGGGGCGGCAGCCATTAAAAACCTGTAGAATAGTATATCGGCTTCAGCAGTTCCAGAGAGTGAGGGCTGAATCCATATAACAACAGTAGGAGGGCCTGATTATGTTTCTATCATGAAATCAGGCCAAACAATTACAGTAGGAGCAGCAATAGGTGGCTGCGCACCAAAGAGAAGTAGCGCAGGGTTGAAATCAGCAGCGATAGGTTTGTTTGGACCAATCGATTTGATTAAACCTGCTCTGATACCATGTTACAGTATTAATTACTCGAAACCAGAACACTAAACCAGAAAAAGAGAGAAGAAGAGAAGAGGAGAAGAGAAGGAAGGAGAGAACACGGTAGTCCCAAAAACAGAGCACAACCTGTGATCAGTCCAGAATGAGACTGATCGCAGGTTATACTGTTATATTAATAGCCGTAATCAGCAAAAATCAAAGTACATAACTGCCCCTCCATAAGGTTAAAACCCTAGGACAATAATAGGGGCCTGATAGGACCAAAAGGCCCCTATCGGACCCTGAAGTTAGCACTAATCCCTTAGCGGGATTAGCTTCAACCTCAACATTTATTATTTTCTTTTTTAAGAATAAAAAGTTCATTACTGAAAGGAAAGGAAAACAGGGACTCCCCAAGAAAGGGGGAGAGGAACAAACAATATAAGAAACAAAACCCAGCCCTCACGGGGTTTGAGGGACAATGGCTGCATCATAGAATGGGGAAGCCCTAAGAATCAACAATGAGTCTATTTCTAGGGTAGTTGGAACATTGGATGGGCCAGAAATAATTTACTTTTGACATCAAAGAGAATGAAATCCCAAAACTGCTGAAAGGATTTAGACTTAGAGGTCCACCTTTGGAAATAGAGTCATAAAAAAGGAAAGAAAAATAAACCCAATCAACCCAAATACTTATCTTGGCCGCTAACTTCTAAACGCGCTTGAGGATATCCACAAAGTTGACATCTTTGATTCTTCTTGAACCTAATGGGGTGAAGGAATCTAGAGGTGTCTTAGACTTTTCAAAGAAAGGCACATATGAGGGACTCCAATTTCATTATGGTAGACTGGGGCAGCCCAAAATGCCAGGCTAATAAATATAAGAGGACTGAAGGACTGATCTCATCAATTCATGACGATCGACATCAGGGAAGCGACCTTCCAAAGCTGAAGCATCTTATGCAAGAGATCTACGATAGGAGTACAATGGTGGGCAGTCGAGCTGAAGGGGATCAATGGCAAACCCATATACTTTATTGGAAGACGGCCCAATGAGAAGACAGTCTTCTCTTTCAAACAATAGTTATTAATCTCAGAGACCCCAACCAAGAACAAGAGATTCAAATGATGGATGCCAGCCTTAGAAAAGATCATGAAGTCATTAATGAAGGTTAGATGGGAAAGCTTGAAAGCTTCCATTTAAGAGTGGGAGAAATAAGCTGCTTGTCCGTACTAGATTGGATAATTCTGGAAGGAACTTCAATGGCTAAAGTGAATCTGTAGGGGGAAAGGGGACAAGACAACTTTAGTATGATGCTAGCAATAAAGGAATTCATCGATCACATAACACTCTGGATGCACTTGTCCACTTCATACATCTTATTTTAATTCTTTGTGAAATGCCATCCTTTATATCACCTTCTTTATTTATGATTGAGCCCAGATACCTAAAATAATCACTTTGTGAAACCTCCTTCTCACCACCTCATTATCTATCTTCATGTAACTAAAGTTACACACCATATACTCCATCTTCATTTCTACTTATCTTAAACCTTTTGATTCCAAGGTTAATCTCCATAACTCCAACTTGGCATTAATCCTTGCTTTTGTCTCATCCACCAAAACAATAACATCAGCGAAAGCATGCACCAAGGAACCTTATCTTGAATATCTCTGGTTAATTCATCCATGATAAGCACAAACAAAGAGGGGCTTAAAGTTAATCCTTGATGTAACCCATTTTTTATTTGGGAATTCACTACCTTCTTCATGGATAATTTTTTATGCTTCAATTTTTTAAACATCAGTTTGATTGTAGATTTTGAATCACTTTCTATGAATGATTCAAATCCCCAAGTCTAAGAAATGAAAGGGAGATCGATTGTGTAGCTATGCATCAAATTTTGGAAACTTAAAGTACAACTAGAGAGAACATGCCTTGTTTCGAAAGTGAAATAGGTTTTGTAGTTGCGTATCTTAAGTATCGGTATGTATTGGTTGAGTATCGATGTGTATCGTTTTTAGGATACACTGCATACATTGGTCCATATTGTATCGGTATCTATCGATACAGACAAATTGATGTAGATGCACATTATGGAAGGAAATATGAGAAGAAGGGTCCAACCTTAGTCCACCTGAGTGGCTAGGGTCCAGCCAAGAAGCCAGCCGAACCCCTACTTGGTCCACCTGAGTGGCTAAGTACAAATAAGGGCCAATTGGGCCCGTCGGCTAGGGGAATAATTAGTAGTTGTTTTTAATTAATTAGTGGGCCATTGGGCCCATCGAGTTGAGTAAGTGGTATGTCGAGTCCAAATTGTCTTAGGACTCTATTTGTTTTCCACATAGGTTTATTATTCCTAGTCCAATTTTGAATTTCTAGTTGTAGTAGGAGTGTCTAGTCCTATTGGAAAACTAACTCCTAGTTGAAGTAGGAGTGTCTAGTCCTATTGGGAAACTAGCTCCTAGTAGTAGTCTGATTGCTATTATGCCTTCTATAAATAGAGGAGCCTATGTACTCATAATTTCAGATTTGAATAAAGAATAATTGCAGCCAATTGCTTAGAACAGCCGGGATAGCTGTGGGTGAGAAGCCCGGGCTGAGACAGCCGCTCCTCCCCCACTTTTCCCTTTGTTTCTTCTTGTTTAAAGCTTTCTGTTTTATCCTAAAGTTACTGCTGTTGAAGTATACGACTATTGTGAGTTTTCAGAAGTTCAGATCTGTCTAAGTTACAAACCAAAATTGATTCTCTCTCCTGGAGCCTGCGATTATTTCTCCTAGGTCAGAAAATCAAGAAAGCTTGTAACTTCACAACCAGCCTTCAGAATCCTCTCAACTTTGGGAGTTTTTGTACACTCCCTAGGGACTATCTACGCCTAAGAGTGCAGCTCAATCGGACTCCTACAGACCTGGCCTTACCTCTCTCTCTCCAGCTCAATAGCAGGTCTTTCTCTCTCTTATCGGGTTGGGTTTTGGGCTGATTTTGCTCCTGCATTGGTATTGTATCATTGGGGGTTTATTTGATGGTCTTATTTCTTTGTTTTCTGCTCTTATTTGTATTGTTTGGGGTTATAAATTGCTGGGGTAGTTTCTTGTAATCTACTACTGCATTAAGTGGTATCAGAGCTATGGCTCAGACAGAAGAACCCCAACCCGCCCTTCAAGATGTGATGAAAGCAATCCAAGCCTTGTCTACGAGGTTGGATGGACATGACCAACAGTTGGCTGACCTAAAAGAGAGTATTGCTGCCCACTCTAACACCCAACCAACTGTTGCCCAAACTAATGTTCAACCTGTTAATTGCATTGGTAATATTCCCAGAAGAGTCACTATGCAACCTAGAAGGAATGTCCTAGCTCAGAATGATTAGTATGATGAGTATGACAATCAACTTTATCAGCTTGACGATATGTACAAGGTCAAGTTAAAATTGAAAGAGTACAATGGGAGGAATGATCCCCTCTACTACCAGGACTGGGTAATTTCATTTGATGACTACTTCCGGTGATACCGTATGCCTGAAGAAAGGAAAGTCCAATTAGTTGTCACTAAGTTAACTGGTGGAGCTAAGGATTGGTGGAGGAATGAAGAGAATAGGCTGATCCGCAGTCGTCAGATACCTCACAATTGGGAAGACTTGAAATTTATTCTTAACGATAGATTCTTCCCACCCACCTACCGACGTCGGCTCTACGACATGCTGAATACTTTCAGGCAAGGTACTATGGCTGTAGGAGATTATATTGATCATTTTAATGAACTGCTTTCACGAACAGGTGCCCATAAAGAAGATGAAGAACTGCTCATATCCCGTTTCAAACTGGGGTTAAGGTATGATATTCGTGAGAAGCTTGGTATGATCGAGATACCCTCCTTAAGTACATGTTTTGACAAATCACTAGAAGCAGAGGATCTGATCAAAACAACCTCCAGAAGGTACATTCAGCCAACTGACAACAAAAAGCCTTATGTACCAACCAAACCCACTAGATTTCCTACCCGAGCTCCACAAGATACACATGATAAGGGGAAGGCTCCAATGGGAAGGGAGAGTGGATCTGTGACATGCTGCAGTTGTGGAAAGACTGGACACACGGCAAAATTCTGCCCTAAACGGGGACGATCCAACTTTGTCATCAGTGCCATCGAATCCAATCCGGATTTACAAATCCACGAACCTCAGGATGATGATTGGACTGTTAATGTTGCAGTTGAAGGAGAGGAGGATGAACTGGAAGATGAGCTTGCACCAGAGCATGATGATCCTCATGCTTATGTCAATGTGGTTGCAAGAATCCTAGTGTCTAAAACTAAGGGTGAAGGCTGGAGGAGGCACAATATCTTCTACACCTTAATGTCTAGTGGACCTCTCAAAGCTCAAGTGATTGTGGACAGTGGAAGTTGTGTGAATGTGGTATCTCAGGCCTTTGTCATTGATGGAAAGCTTAAGACTGAATCTCATCCACAGCCATACAAGGTATCTCTTCTAGACAACAACACTATGGCTGTAACTTAATGGTGTTCAGTCCCATTGAAGGTCTCAGATTATGAAGAAAGCGTATGGTGTGATGTCATCCCCATGGTCCTCACTGATGTATTACTTGGAAGGCGTTGGTTATATGACAACAATGTGCTAGTGGGAGGTACTAAGAACCAATGCATCTTCGATCACAAAGGCAAACCATTCATTCTAAACCCACTCAACATACCGCAGGTAAAAGACAAGTTAAGGGCTGCCCAACTAAGGAGATAACACGTCTTAAAGAATGTTGCTAAGACCTCTTCCAAAACAACTACTGAGCAAAAGAAGCAACCATGCAAAGAAAATTTCAGCAAGAAAAACACTGTGGACAACAAGCTATGCGTGCTGCCCCATAGAGAATTCCTGACCATTAGTGAAGAAACCAGCCTAATCATAGCTCTTGTTACCAAGGCTGTTGAACCAGTGATAGAGGTAAAACATCCCCCACAAATCAAACAATTACTTGCTGATTTTTCAGATTTGGTGCAAGAGGAATTGCCTAATAAACTACCATCGATGAGGGATATTCAGCATGCCATTGACCTTGTGCCTAGGTTAGTACTCCCTCATCTGCCCACTTACTGTCTCAGTCCTATAGAGCATGCCGAGCTCAAGAGACAAGTGGATGATTTATTAAAGAAAGGGTTCTTAGTTCAGAGCATGAGTCCGTGTGCAGTACTAGCCCTATTGGCACCAAGGAAAGACGGATCATGGCGTATGTGCATTGACAGCCGAGTCATTAACAAAATCACGGTAAAATACAGATTTCCTATTCCTCATTTAGATGATATGCTTGACATGTTGATAGGAGCCTCCATCTTTTCAAAGATTGATCTACGGAGTGGCTACCATCAAATTCAAATCCATCTAGGGGATGAATGGAAAACAGTCTTAAGAAAAAAAAAGAAGGCCTGTATGAGTGGAAGGTTATGCCTTTTGGCCTCACCACTGCACCTATGAGGGTGATGACACATGTACTACGACCCTTCATAGGAAAATTTCTCGTAGTGTACTTTGATGACATACTAATATACAGCAAAGCACAATGAACACTTGGAGCATTTGAGATGTGTCATGAGAGAACTACGGGTAGAAAAGTTGTACATCAACTTGAAGAAATGTTTCTTTATGCTGCCCAAGGTCATCTTCCTTGGTTTTATTGTGTTTTCACAAGGCATAGAAGCTGATCCGGAGAAGGTAAAAAGTGTCGTTGATTGGCCTATTCCAAAGACCTTGACCGAGGTTCGTAGCTTTCACGGTCTTGCTTCATTTTACCGACGATTCATCCGGAATTTCAGCGCCGTTGTAGCCCCAATTACAGAATGCACAAAAGGGGGAAAATTCCAATTTCAATGGACTCCAGCAGCCACTAAAGCTTTCAATTTGATCAAACAAAAGATGACAGAAGCACCAGTGCTTAGACTACCCAATTTTGATCTTATGTTTGAAGTGGCTACTGATGCATCCCATGTTGGGATAGGAGGATTGCTTATGCAAGAGGGCCATCTGATTACCTTCTACAGTGAAAAGTTGAATGATGCAAAAAGAAGGTATTCTACCTATGATTTAGAACTCTATGCCGTTGTTCAAATCCTCAAGCATTGTAGGCATTGGCAAAGAGTTCGTGCTCTATTCGGATCATGAAGCACTCAAATACTTGCACTCACAAAAGACCATTAGTGATCGGCACGCTAAATGGATCTCATACTTGCAAGGATACGTATTTGCTCTCAAGTACAAAGTTGGGAAGGAGAATCAAGTGGCTGATGCATTTAGTCGAAAGGTGATGATGATGAACACCTTCACACTACAAAGTGCAGGAGTGGAACAAATCAAAGAGGAGTACATTAGTGATGCTGATTTTTCAGAAGTATTCAACAACCTACAAGGAGGAGGACGAGATGACAAATTTGCTATATATGATGGGTATCTTTTCAAAGGCACTCGCCTCTGCATCCCAACCACCTCTTTGAGACATCACTTGATTCGAGAGCTACATGGAGGAGGAATGGGTGGACACTTTGGCAAGGACAAAACATACTCCATGATGAAATACTTAATACTTTTGGCCTCAACTCTTAAAGGATGTGCAACATGTGATACAGAGATGCCACACTTGTCAACTTGTCAAAGGAGAAAAGAAGAATACAGGATTGTACACACCGTTGCCCGTTCCACACGCACCTTGGCAAGACATAAGCATGGACTTTGTCCTAGGATTACCACCTACACGAGAAAGGTATGATTCCATATTTGTGGTAGTAGATCGTTTCTGCAAGATGGCACACTTTATCCCGTGTAAGAAGACTCTTGATGCAAGCTACTTGGCCAAACTCTTTTTCAAAGAGATAGTGCGCATACATGGTCAACCACAGACAATTGTTTCAGATAGGGATGTCAAGTTCATGAGCTACTTCTGGAAGACCCTATGGATGAAAACCAATACTAAACTCAAGTTCTCCACTGCATTCCATCCTCAGACAGACGGACAGACCGAAGTGGTGAACAAAAGTCTTGACAACTTACTCCGATGTCTAGTCCGAGACTATGAAAAGATTTGGCCATCTATACTGGATATTGCTGAATTCGCTTATAATAGTTCCATCAACCGCACCACAGGTCGTACACCATTTGAGATTGTCCTTGGACTGCAGCCTCAACGACCGGTTGACTTGGTACCTTTGCCACCTCAGGCCCGTATTGGTGTGGAAGCCGATGAGTTCCTTAGACACATCACGGAGGTACATGATGATGTTCATCGTCGCATCGCTGCTAGCAATGACGGATACCAAGAAACTGCCAATCGACATCGTCGCTACGTGGAATTTCAGCCTGGTGATATGGTAATGGTTCGAATTCAACCTGAGAGGTTTCCTCCTGGTACAATGCACAAGCTCCATCCTTAGAACATGGGTCTCTACAAAGTCTTGAAGCGCATTGGCACTAATGCTTACATGCTAGAGCTACCTCCTACTCTGAAGATCAACAATGTCTTCAATGTAGCTAATCTGACGATATATTTGGGACACCATTCTGATGACGGTGACACTAAACACACCCTCAAACTTCCTCAATTTGCAAACCCTAAAGATGATGTCATTGAAGCTGTTCTCGAAAACAAGTTCACTACAGTTCGTGGGGGCAAAGGGTACTACTCCTTTCTCATCAAATGGAAAGGTCAACCATGAGAGGATTGTACTTGGATCCATGCCGATGACTTTCAACGCCTTGACATAGACCTCTATGAGCACTACATGTCCCTTACCCATTCATCGGAGTTGAATGATTCTAAGAAAGGGGGAGCTGATGTAGATGCACATTATGGAAGGAAATATGAGAGGAAGGAGGGTCCATCCTTAGTCCACCTCAGTGGCTAGGGTCCAGCCAAGAAGCCAGCCGAACCCCTCCTTGGTCCACTTGAGTGACTAAGTACAAATAAAGGCCAATTGGGCCCATCGGCTAGGGGAATAATTAGTAGTTGTTTTTAATTAATTAGTGGGCCATTGGGCCCATCGAGTTAAGTAAGTGGTATGTCGAGTCCAAATTGTCTTAGGACTATTTGTTTTCCACATAGGTTTATTAATCCTAGTCCAATTTTGAATTTCTAGTTGTAGTAGGAGTGTCTAGTCCTATTGGGAAACTAGCTCCTAGTTGAAGTAGGAGTGTCTAGTCCTATTGGGAAACTAGCTCTTAGTAGTAGTCTGATTGCTATTATGCCTTCTATAAATAGAGGAGCCTATATACTCATAATTTTAGATTTAAATAAAGAATTATTGCAGTCAATTGCTTTGAACAACCGGGATAGTTGTGGGTGAGAAGCCCGGGCCGTGACAGCCGCTCTTCCCCCACTTTTCCCTTTATTTCTTCTTGTGTGAAGCTTTCTATTTTATCCTAAAGTTACTGCTGTTGAAGTATACTACTGTTGTGAGTATCCAGAAGTTCAGAACTTTCCAAGTTACAAACCAGAATTGATTCTTTCTCCTGGAGCCTGCGATTATTTCTCCTAGATCAGAAAATCAAGAAAGCTTGTAACTTCACAACCAGCCTTCAGAATCCTCTCAACTTTGGGGGTTTTTGTACTCTCCCTAGGGACTATCTACGCCCAAGAGTGCAGCTCAATCAGACTCCTACAAACCTGACCTTACCTCTCTCTCTCCAGCTCTATAGCAGGTCTTTCTCTCTCCTATCGGGTTGGGTTTTGGGCTGGTTTTGCTCTTACATTGGTATTGTATCATTGGGGGTTTATTTGATGGTCTTATTTCTTTGTTTCCTGCTCTTATTTGTATTGTTTGGGGTTATAAACTGCTAGGGTAGTTTCTTGTAATCTACTCCTGCATTACCAATACTTTAAACCTTTGGACCCCCCATAGTTCTTGCACTAGTCGCTACACCATCATACATATCTTTAATTATGTCCACATATTTACTTGAAACACATTTCTTTTCTAGTACTTGTCAAATTGGTAGAGCACCTCATTCACATGCCGGCGCCAATGTTTTTCTAGGGAATCCATCATATAATCAACAAAATTGATCTTATTGAGAAATCGATGTCTTACTCTATGAATTCGAGAGAATAAGAAAGTAACTCTCTAGGGACTCTATCATAAGTTTTTTCTAGGTTAATAGAGACCATATGGAGATTCTTCCTGAAATCTCTAAATCTTTTTGTCGTGGATCTTCCTAACATAAAACCAAATTGGTTCTGCATAATAGTAGTTTCTTCTTAGGTGGGTTTCAATAACCGTCTCCCATAATTTCATAGTATGATTAATTGGTTTTATCCCTCTATAATTTATTTTTTGGGGTGAACAAAATTATAATAACGAGGGAAGAAAAAGGGGGGTGGGATTATACAGGGCCACAAAGGGCGAGAACAACGGGAAATGACCCTAAAGGGCAGGAGGAAGTCAAGAAAGACGGAGGCAAACCCCAAGAGACAACAATGAGCTTGTTCCTTGGGGAATCAACAGCATAGCCGTGGGATTGGATGCTTAGTTTGGAGAAGTCATTAAAGTAGATGGCATTCCAAATATTGTCAAAATATCTAGAGTTGGAAGTCCATATACAAAGTTTATGCTCCATCCAAATGTGGTTGATGGTGGCTCCAAAGGCGATCTTCTAGTAGTGTCGTAGATAGATCTACCAGCAAAAATCATATCAGTCCATGTCCATTCTCTCTGGAGGGAGAGGGGCCTTCTCTAAGCAAGCCAACAATTGGCAAGGACACGCTTCTAGATGGAGGCAGAGAATAGACACTCAAAGAATAAGTGGTTGCTATCCTCTAAACCATTCGAGCAAAGACATTAGGAAGGGGAAACAAGCAAATGGCGATAAATGAGGAAAGGATTAAAGTATTGGTATCGGTCACCGTATTGGTCGGCCAAAATTAAGATACGTATCGGAGGGTATCGTATCGTATCGTATCGGAGATACTCTAAGATACGCTAAAGATGCACACAAAAATGGATAGGAAACATTTTTTTAAACACTTTTGCATAAAGAATTTGTTAAAAAAAGCTATTGATAACATGTATTATGCATAAACACTAAATTGAGGGTATCGCACTAAGAATTCAAGGTTTGTAGTTGTCCTATAAATATAAAATCCTTATTCTCAACCTTGATTTCCAATTTAGTTAGAGAGAAATATGGCAGGTAGCAGCTTTGGAACAAAAACCCCTAAAAAAATCGTGTTTTTCTAAAAAATTACCCATTTTGGCCATTATATGACCGTAGCACACTGTATCGATACGTACCGATACTCACTGATACGTACCGATTGATATATACCGATACTACAGATACATACCGAAACGTACATTTCACCTCGATTTTATATTTTCCATAGAGTCGTGTCGGTGCATATCGTATCGTATCGATGTGTATTGGTGGTGTATTGATGTATATCGGTATGTATCGTAGGATATATATCGATACGAAAGGATTTTAAAAATTTCATGTATTGTATCGGTGTGTATCGTATCGATCGGCTAAATTTAAGATACGTATCGGAGGATATCTTATCGGTATCGGAGATACTTTAAACTATATATGAAACACCTTTTTAAACACTTTTGCATAAAAAATTTATTAAAAAAAACTATTGATAACATGTATCATACTTAAACACTAAACTGAGGGTATCGCACTAAGAATTCAAGGTTTGTAGTTGTCCCATAAATGTAAAATCCTTGTTTCCAACCTTGATTTCTACTTTAGTTAGAGAGAAATATGACTGACAACAACTTTGGAACAAAAACCCCTCAAAAAATCGTGTTTTTTGAAAAAATACCCATCTTGGTCATTATATGATCCTAGAGCACTGTATCGGTACTTACCGATACTCACCGATACCTACTGATACTCACCGATACATACTGATCGATACATACCGATACTTACTGATACGTACTGATACTCATCGATACGTACCGATCGATACATACAAATGCTCACCGATACTTACCAATACATACCAAAACGTATATTTCACCTCGATTTTATATTTTCCATAGAGTATCAGTACGTATCAATAGTGTATTGGTGCATATCGGTATGTATCGTATGATATATATCGATAAGAAAGGATTTTAAAAATTTCATGTATCGTATCGATCGGCTAAATTTAAGATACGTATCGGAGGGTATCGTATCGGTATCGCCGTATCGGAGATACTTTAAACCATGAATGAGGTAGGATTGGGTTGGGAGGGAGGTGGTTGGAGAGGGCTCTCCAAACTGTGAAACTATGACGGGGGTTGTGGGATTTAAACCAAACTACTTTATGCTAGGGGATGGAGAGACCGACTGATCGAACAAGGTTCAGGTAGTGAAGAGGAAAAGAAACTTGAGGAGCATTGGGACCAAATGATTCTATCCACTCTAATTAGGAGGGGGGAGGGACTGCCAAATGGAAGCAAGAGAGGGAATGTTAAGAGGGGGGACCAAGAGCTATTGGAGATTATTAAATATACTGGGAAAATTCTGGGGAGACCAGAAGAGTAAACTACTCTAGGGCTAAGAATCAGAGATAGTATGACAACTGGGTGCCAATTATCAAACCAAAAGAAAGAGTAGATCGCTCAAGTGGTAAAGCAAGGTCCATAGCACCTCTCCTGGTGTACTCACTCAGCAAGTAGCTACACATCTCATTAAGGGATCGAAGAAGCGACTGGCCCAAAATTTGTATACGGATTGGCTTATAGTCTAAGTTTAACCCACGTAGTAAGATTAGAACTCACTCCTTTTCAAGAGACCTGTAGACCTTTGCTTCATCTTTAGGATTGGACGACTAAAGGTCTCGATAATGATCATACTCCTCCCAGAGTCCTATAACAGTAGCATTATAGTCAGAGATAGTCTTGTTCCCTTGCCTCATGGAGAGGTCTTGCTGAAACAGCTGATAGACCTTAGCAGAGTCACTTACTCTGTCATAGGTCTTAGAAACACTATACCAAATATACTTAGCAGTTTCCTTCCGGATAAATCTTCTGCCTATCTCAAGTTTTATGTAAAAAAAGGAGCTAAATCATAACAATAGAATTCACAATTTCCCATTTTTGGTAAGTTGGATCGGTGACATTGGGAGCCTTGAGAGCCCTAATTATATAACCTATCTTCCCTTTACTCTGCGGGGATAGCTTCACAGATTGTGACCAATCCAAATAGTTGGTACTATCCAATTTCACAAGAGAAATCTGAGTATTGTGATTATTAAAGACAATTGAATTGGGGTTGATACCAAGGTTCGAAATCTCGTCTCGTTTTGGTGGTTTCAGAATCACCAACCCGCCGAAATCTCAGCGAGATGGTGTATTTTTTTTTTGACTCGGTTGACTGTTTTGGTGGTCAAACAGTCATACTATGATCTGAAACTTGGTGGGTAGCTTGTTTTAAGATTAATATATATGCTTATAAATTAAATTTGAAAAAATATTAGAACATGACAGTGTTTTAGAGTTGCATCATTTTTTGGCAGCAACCGTTGAACTGTTTTGGAGATTTTACCTGCTTTATTGCTAGAACAAGATACAATATTATAGTAAAACAAATAAATAATGCGTCTAAGCCATGATCAAAACATACATCAACATTAATTAACTAATATTTAGAGTACTAGAGTAATATACTATCACAGGCTCCCTAACTCCCAAGTCCCAAGTAAAGTCATCTATTGAGTGTTATACTCTTAAATCTCCGATAGAGTCGTAGATCAGCCAATGGTGAGTAACATATATATATATATATATATAATTGAGTTCCATCAAAGCTATATTGACCATAAAAAAATTTATGTTGATGGAAAATGTATTTTTTAAACCAGAAAAAAAAATATTTATGAAATTTTTTTTTGACTCCTTGAGGTCATAGATCGGCCTCTAGTGTCTAATATATAAAAAATTAAGCCCTATCCAACTTGTACTTATGTTACTATTTAAAAAAAAATGGTCTCGGGGAAAGTGCTTTAAAAGCTTGAAATGTGTGAATCTTTAACTTGGAGTGATCTTCAAGGCAATAGATGTGATGATGTAGCAAATTAGTGGACAATGGAGTGATTTTGTGTTCAAATGCAAGGAGGAGGCGAAATTTCACTGAGATAGCCGAAATTTCGCCGAGACAGCCGAGTTGGAGTCGAAATTTCTACTCCCCCTCATGAGATATTGTATTTATAAACCTTGGTTGGTATCATTTTGGTATCTCGACCGAGGTGGTACCGAAATTTCGGCCGAGATATCGACCGAGGTGATGTCATTTTTGTAATTCATAGCACATCTCGACTCGGTGAAAAAAAAAACACGAAATTGCTGGCGAGATCTTGGCAAGATTTTGATCCATGGTTGGTACTACTCCACCCACCCGATGTAGCTTCCATAGGTTTAGTGAGATTAGACAAAATGTAAGGATACTCCTAAAAGAACACAATTGGGGATCCAAACCAAAAGGAAAACACAAGACCCAAACATCTTCTCAGAACCCCCTCTCAGGAAAAAAAGAAAAAAGAAGCTGGTAAACCATGAACCTTGAGAGAAAAGCAATGAAAATCACTTCTAACTGTAGCGCTTCATCCCAAACTCACATTCAAGCATTATAGGATAGAGCACATCCAACAAAAGTGACTGACAGCTACACTACCAGCCATTCCAAACCAAACAACCCAAAAAAGAAGAAACTGGCAGTACCTGGCAGCAAATAGGGAATGAGGTTGTGATCCAACAACACAACTAATCAACAACCATGGGTTACCGGGGGGGGGGGGTTCTAACAAGAACCCTTGGCGATTCTTTTGAGCCAAGCCATAGCCCGAACCAATGCTGGAGGAAAGAGTAAAGAGGAGTCGGTAATGCTGAGGTGAGCTCTTCTTTGTGTGAGCCCCAATCAGCCTTTGTAACTCTCAACTCTTCCTCCAATAGCCTTCAGCTTGCTTCTAGAACTCAATTAGCTATTCTTGTTGAATCTTCTTACATAGTATGCCTCTATTGGACCCTTTTGCTTTTCTAGGGTTCCAAGAGAGACTCAAAGAGTGGGAAGGAGATGATTATTCGACTCTCTAACCCCTTTGTACTTTGATACCAAGTTGGAAGTTAGAAAGATTAGGGTTAGAGATGAGGGAGAAAGAGAAAAGAGAGGAAGGAAGAAGAAGAGAAGTTGAGAGAAGAAAGAGAGAGATGAGGGCAAAATAGTGGGAGAGAAATGAGCTCTTCCCACCTATATTAGGGTCAAACCAAATAGGGAAATTACATAGTCCTCCCTAGGGAGGTAAAAGGTTAAAAGAGAAAAATACACCTTAGGACAACGTTATATAAAACAGTTCCTAAAGTACGCCTATTACATAAACTCTTAACAGTTGTGCCCAAATTCCCACTGTGATAGCATCTGAATCTATTTCTATTGTTCCCTCGGAGTGGCCTCTTTCTCCGACCTCTACATAATGTAGGAACACACGTAGAAAGTGGGGATGATACCCAAACCAAATGGGGAGTACACACTCTACCCAAGCAGAAACTATTCTTCCCAGATAGGACTTCTCTAAGTCAGCAATCCATCAGACCACAAGAATAGGCAAGTCAAATACACTCTTCAAGGTGTAACATCGCTTCATAACAGCTTAAGATATCCAAACTATGCAATTCATCAATCCAAGCTAACAACCATCACAAGCAACATTTTGGAGCCAACAAAAAAAGAAGGGAAAAACAAGCTGGCAGTACCTTGAAATCAGCAAATAATTGAGTTGTGGCTCGACAGCCCTTCTGTTCATGAGTTGAGGGCAAGAGGGAATTAAAGGAGGACCTTGGGCGATTCAAATGGGCCCTACATCAGCCTCAATGGCAGCCAGATGTGAGAGAGAGAGAGGCCCAGTTCCCCCCCCCCCCGGGGAAAAAAAGTTTGGCCATAATGGGTAAAAACTACCCTACTTTGGTTTTGAGCTTCAAACCTCTAATTCTTCATGTGGGGCCTCCTCTTGATGTTGCAATGATCTTCATACAAGTTCCTCTAGTGATTTCTTCAAACTTTTCACATAATATACTCCTCCTTGGAACCCCTTTGTAACCTAAGGTTCCAAAGGGAGGAAATGGGAGCAGAGAGTGTGTAGGACGACGACTCTCAAACCTAACCGTGAGCTCTGGTATCAAGTTGAAATGTAAAGGTTGTACAAGTTGAAATGTAAATGAAACCATGGTAGAAGTTTGTGTATTAGATAATGATCTTTCCCACATCTATATTACTTTACTAATATGACATAAGGAATTACATACATGAAACATCTCTCTAGGGAGGTAAAAGGTAAAAAAGGAAAAATACAATACGAGACAAGAAGTTAATAAACTAGTTCCCAAAGTACCGTTGATACATAAACTCTTAACATCTTCTTCTCATTATTATTACCCATTCTAATCTGTGGTACCCCAACGGAGTTCTTTGGATGCCCTAGTACAAAGGAGTGACTTGATTCAGATTGAGGGGAACAAGAGCTAGGGGCATGCCTAAAATAACCATAAGAGAAGAGGAAAGACATGCTTAGCTTAGGCCTCATATCTTGTATGACTTCGAGTAGAGCTGATTGGAGAGCAAGGATCCATGTGGGTGAGTAGGGATAAGGCTATGATTTTGGTGATGTCTAATCTGTGTACCCCTGTTTCTAGATCAATTTTCAGATTGCATTCTTCTTCAATATCTCTCTAGTTACTGGTTCTTCTTACCCATTGTAGTTTTTTTTTTTTTATAATTTTAATTTTAAATTTCAATTTCTTTGGATTCTGTATCTGTTTCCTAAAGAATTTTGATCAATATTGCTGTTATAATTCTGCTATTAGTTTTCCTAGTAGCACTAGGAATTCTTTGCAGATTTCTGTTATCAAGGTTTGAAATTTCGGATTTTGACCCCATTTCGATTTCTGTCAAAAGACTCAAAACTGAAATATTTAGGCGAAATTTCGGTCCATTTTGGTGCATTTCAACACTGCATTTTTATGGTTATTTCGTTACGATTTCGGTTGAAATCAAAATATTTTGCGAAGTGTTTTGGTCATTTCGACCAAAATTTCGAATGATGTCTGTTATCAAATTCTGTTAGATTCTGCAGGTCTATTCCACCACATGAATAGACCACTACTGAAATATTGTGTTATTCTGAATTGCGTATCTCAAATTATACATTTTTTCCTAATTCTGGTTTGTTTCCTGTTCTATGATCCTGTTATGTTTTAGCTTCTTGCTGGATTTTATGGTTCTGCATTAGTCTATATTAATGTCATCATATGTTAATATTGCTAAAGGACTTGCAGTTTAACATCTTGCTGAAATATTGAGGTTAAAATTGATTTTCATTTTAATTTTTCATAATTCATCAACACTTTAAGATTTTGTAGTTTCTAGTTGGTTGTATGATTTCACTAATCAGTGGTGATTAAGTTGGACTTGAAAATAAATGAGGGTGGTAAACTTTTTTTTTCTTGGCAACTGGATTGGAAATCAAATTAACAAAATTTATTTTTCTCTGGAAGGTTAGCTTCAGTTTGCCAAAACTGGATGTGAAGTTTGTGCACCGGGGACAAGATCTTTCTGTTGAGAATAATGTCATGGGCATTCATCTGAGAAGCAGCAAATCAGTGTCTAATGAAGACATGGGAGAGAATACACGCTTTGATGTTCAATTGGATTTCAGTGAAATTCATGTACCCAGTTTGTTTGTTTGTTTGGTTTTATTTATTTATTTATTTTTTTAAAATATTTCTGTAGATATTATTAGAATATCAATTCACCTGTGTAGCTTTTTTTTTTTATTTTTTTCAATATTAATCAGTTTGCTATTGGATTTTCAGCTTCTTAGAGAAGGTGGTACTTCTGTCCTGGAGATACTGAAAGTTGCTCTTGTTTCTTCTGTTTACATTCCAACTCAGGTAAGCCTTTACTGTTTTAATTATTTTAGGGCTGTTTTGGTATGATCTCTATTTCAATTTCATGGGGTCATAAATTGATTGTGGTGTTTGGTATGATTTTTTCACCTAATGAGAAATTGAAATCAATTTCATCTGAAATTGTGAAATAGCTGAGGACCTCTTTCAATATTGAAATTGAAATCAATTTGAAGTCTATTCTGTGCTCCACTTTAATGAGCATGTGTTAATAACAAGGGTTAATGTGTCTTTTGACATGCTTAAAAATAAATGAAAGCAAAATCTCTCTATTTTCTGCCACTGCTGCTGCCACCACCACCACCCAAATGGAATGGATTTTTTATTCTTGAAATATTTCAGATTGATTCCAGCCAAAACAAATTCAATTTCTTGACTAAAAATCTATTTGTCGACTATTTTCATGAAATCAAAATCATACCAAATCAGCCATTGGTTTCAACAGCAGGAATAAAAAACCTGTTAAATAGAATGATTATGGACTATTTCTATTATGTCCCTTTTGTTTCTGTTGTTTGCTTCATTCTCTATTTCTCTTCCTTGAATCTGCGTAACTTTTTCTCAATTTAACTATGTCAAGGGGAATGGGTTACAGCTGGTCTACTCTTCGGGTTGGCTTGGACATAGAACCTGCAACTTGAAACTCCTTGGTACAACTCTTTTTTCTTATTGTCTGAGAGGAGCTCCGTACAACAGTTTCAATTTGGATGTTTCTGAAGGTCCAATTCTGTAGTTGGCTTGTTGCACCTCTCCTGCCCTTTTGAGTTGAAGTTTGGATCCCAGGCAGCAATGTTATCAGACATGAGACACCTTCTTTAACTATTCCTTAAATTTTATTCCCTTGGACGGTTCTTTGTGGTTGAAATCCTTTATGACCCCTCTGTATTAATTCTGATATCCTTCTATCTCTTAAACTGAACCCTAATCGATGAGAATATAATTGGGCCCCTCCCTTGACTGGCTACACATTTGGCTCATTGATGTGGCTGAGCTTAATAAGCCCAGTTTCGTAGACTGGGCTGTCGATAGGTTGAGTTTCATATATTAGAGATTCATCTGCTTGCTGACTCTTGCTACTTCCTAGTGCAATCAGCGATCTTCAGTAAGTAAGATTCTCCTTATAACTTCCATTATCAACTCTGACACGGGTTAATACTGTTTGGAACTTTGGATAGTGAATTTCTGGAATTTGGTTATCATTCTTCTTTTGATTGTGGTTGCAGTTTGAGTTTAAGTGTCTGCCCCTCCCATAGAACCAAGGAATAGGGTGTGCCAGGTGGCAATGAGAATCTGTCTACCAATTTATTATCTTTATCTTTCTTTAGTTTGGAGGGTAAGGTTTTCCTACCCTAAAATAAAATGGGAGTGAGTGTAAGGAAAAGAGTCTGTTACCAGTTACCTCTCTTTACACATCTAATTTGGGACCATCATGTTATTTTACAAATAAGACAAGGTCCAATCCATATTCTATGTCCATTTAACTACCCATTACCCATACCCAAATAGGCGTTGGTCTTATTGTCCATAGCCCGTTTGAAATCCCCAGCCCAAATGATTAAAGGGGCATTCTTGAGGCTTTACCCTCCTTACCTGTCTTACTCGTCAGATAAAGGGATGTTTTACCTTTAGCCTATGGGGCAAGGGTAAGGACCCACTATCCCTTTATGTAAGCTAAGCCATTACCTGACCCTACTTTATGTTTTTCGGCTTTTGCCGGGGGGTAATTTCAATCGCTGTCGACAATGAAATATCAAACCAAATTTGACCGAAATGCAAACACTAACCTACAGTCCCCCTTGCAACCCTACCAAGGAGGTTGATGATCCCCCACTGATTTTCCCTTTGCTGGATTTTAATTTTTATCATGTTTCCTCTTCTTGTCTGCCAGACCTTTTGGTTTGGTCGTCTTCTTCATCTATTCCCTGTTTTCTGAAATGATGATTCCTTCTGAACAATTTTCTGTAGATTTTATCTCTGCAGAAACATGCTTGGACAGGTTTGCATAATTCTGTGATCGCCTTTTTATCTTTTTTTGGGTCATCATTTTTCTCTTTGCATATTTCATGTTAACTCCTTTGAGTCTTAATTTCACCCACATTCCATTTCTTCCACTTGCGTTATGTTCATCATGTTTCTTAACATATTTAACAGGGAACCTATTATGTTGATATCATGGCATGCTTTTCTCTGATTCAAGTCATTATGTTACTCTTTCAGATGACATCAGCCGTTAGAGCTGAAATTGATATCAAACTCGGTGGTACGCAATGTCATGCCATTATGAGCAGATTAAAGCCATGGATCCGCCTTCACTTGTCAAAAAAGAAAAAAATGGTACTTCGTGATGAAGCCTCTCACGTGGAACGGTTAGAGACAACTGAAATGAAAGCCATCATGTGGACATGTACTGTTTCAGCCCCGGAGATGACTATTGTGCTTTATAGTGTTACTGGTTCACCATTATACCATGTAAGTTTTGTACTTTGTCAATACTATTGTGATCATATATCCTCTCTGATGCATGGACATGAATATAAAAGTTGGACACTTAAATGAATAATGGGCTTGAGAATTTTAGCTTAAGAGTGGGAGACAGTGGTAGGAGGAGGGTTTTCCAGAGGTGGCAGTGCTACCCCAGGGTGGTCGGACATGAAGCCATGCAGGCCAAAAGGTTAGGCAGAGAGGGAAGGGGAAGGGAGAAGAAATTTTCCCTTTTGTGAGGATTTTACTACTTCCTGGTACTTCAATGGTTGCAAATCAACGACAGTCCCCTATTCTTCCCGATTCTATTATATATATTGACAAGGGGTGAGTGATCTCTCTTACCCAATTCTATTTTCTTCTAATAACAGAATCTTCTTTTTCCTCCGTCGTCTTCCTCCTCTCTTCTTCTTCTCTTTTACTTTGTAGCTCTGATGGTTTATTAGATCTAATATTGTCACTGAAACAAAAGAGAAGAAGGCAGAGTGAAGGGAAGAATAAGGGATATGACCAAGGCCTTGGTCAGTATTACACTAACCACAATTGCATCTCACCACTCAATTGTCTCTCACAGCAACTAGGGCACAAAAGAGCAATTTTCACTCATTAAATTGTCGGGGTGAGCTTTAAGGCTCTGCACAATACATAGAAGGTCTACTCCCTTTAAAAGGAAACTTAATAAATGGAAACCACTAAAAGAAGATCAACACATGTAGTAGAGGATCCTTGTACATCAAATAACTAATAAATAGAAACAACTTATTAGACAACTAAAGGTGCTTGTTGGATGGGGTAATAACTTGTGTCTAATATGACACCAACCCTCTTTATTTATAATAACAGAGAAAAAGTTCTAGAATATTACAAGGACCATTAAACCCCTTAAGGACCTAAAGACCTGTTTGGAATCTGACACTCCTTAAAACCCATTATTACAACACTCCCCTCAAGCTGATGCATAGATATCACATATGCCCAACATGTAGATAATAGGATGAAACATCTTACTACTAAGATGTTTAGTAAATACATCGGCTAGTTGTTCACTACTAGGAACAAAAGGCACAATGATAAGACCCATATCTAGCTTCCTTAGATGAAGTGTCGATCAATCTCCATATGCTTAGTTCGATTATGCAGGACAGAGTTGTGAGCAATATTGATGTCAAATTTGCTGTCACAAGAGATTTATAGGAACGGTAGTGGAGACGCCAAATCTGTGAGAAGTCCATTAAGCTATAGGATCTCACAAATGCCATGAGCCATAGCACGAAATTTTGCTTCAGCACTTGACCGGGCAACCAAGGCTTGCTTCTTGCTTTGCCAGATAACAATGTTACCCCAACAAAGGTGCAATAACCAGTAGTAGACTTGCGTTCATCTGGAGAATTTGCCCAATCAACATCCGTGAAGGCCTTCACCCTAAGGTAATTATGAGGAAAGAAAAGGATGCCACATTTTGGGGAAGATTTAAGTAACGAAGAATGCGTAGCACAACTTCTATATGTGTTGAGTAAGGATCATGCATGCATTGACTAACAAGGCTGGTGACAAATGCTATGTCAGGGTGTGTATGAGAAAAATAGATCAAGCGCCCCACTAATTTCTGATAACTCCCCTTATTTACAGAATCACCGTCCTTGCTACTCAGGTGATCATTAGTTTCAATAGAAGTATCTGCCGGCTTGCACCCCAACATGCCTGTCTCAGAAAGGTCAAGTGCATAATTTCATTGAGACAAGTAGATTCCACAAGAAGATTTGGCAACTTCAATGCCAAGGAAGTAACGAAGCTGTCCTAGATCTTGATCTCGAATTCCTCACCAAGTATCCCTTGAGGTGAGAAATCTCTGTTAGATCATCACCGGTAACAAGTCATCTACATAGACTATCAAGCTAGCAATCTTCCCACTAGATCTTTTGTTGAACAGAGTGTGGTTGGCAATTCTTTGAAAGTAGCCTGTAACAACCATAGTCTTATGAAAACGTCCGAACCAAGCACAGGGGGATTGCTTTAACCCATATAATGCACACTTCAAATTGCATACCTTCCCTTGGGTTTTGGAGCAAGTGAACCAGGGGGAATGTCCATAGACACTTTCTCCTCAAGTTCCCCATAAAGGAAGGTATTCTTCACATCTAGTTATTGAAGATCCCAATCTAAGTTGACGGCACAAGATAAGATAACACAAATTGTGTTCATCTTAGCAACGAGAGCAAATGTCTTAATGTAGAATAGGATTGGAAGACTAACCAAGCCTTCAACTGCAGGATTTTATTACCAGAAGAAATACCAGAACCAGCCCAATCATATAGCAGAAAATTAGAACAGAAAAGAGAAGACTCAAAAGTCTATCGATTCCAACAGTGGGGTACTTCAGACCAAACCAGAAAAACAGGTCCAGCAGCCTATCAGGGAACTGGTTATAGGTCTCTCACTATATAATTATATATTCAACAGCAAAGAAGATTATAGAACCAAAACACAATAGGACAACCTATCGATTTCAGTCAGTTTCAGAAATCCACTACAGGACGAAAATAGGGAGATTTTCAATATCTCAATAACCAAGGCAAAGGTGATGTCTAGTGTGGATCGAGTTCCTCCCTAAGTGAGGGGAACCTCTGGTCAAATTACCAGCCCAAACTGACGGTGGGATTGGTATGGGAAGAATCTGAAATATTCTCACAGAACTCTCTATCGTTGGACCTGATAGAAAAGTTGAGTTAAAGACCTGGAGAGTGAGAACAGATCTGTAACACCTTGAGTATTATAGAAGAGGAGAGAAATAACTTGAAGGGAACCTCTTGGGCTTCACACCGCAAAGAGTGATAATAGGGGCATGACCTAACCCTAATCTGAGAGGATCATAGAGGATTCCTGTAGTACAACCAACTTTTGAAGAGCATGTGAGGAGTTATTTTGACAATGAACGCCCCACATACCAGGAAAAATGTCTGTCGTAGAGTACAAGAACAAATTTGATGCACTTTATTCTCGCACAGGTATTAGGGAAAATGAGAGATAATTACTTTCTCGGTTTTGATTGGGATTGTGAGCTGAAATTAATAGGGGAATTGGTGTTGCTGATGTGTACACAGTGAGAGATTGCTTTGACAAGGCTCTTCATGAAGAGGAATTAATAGAACTGGAAGGTAGAAGGTTTGGTTTTCAAGCTGGAAAGCATGAGAAAAAATTTCCAGCACCTAACTCTATTACTGCAGTTCCTACACACGCCACATTTCTTCCACACTTTGACAAAGGGAAGACACCTATGACCAATGACAATAAAGTGCAATGCTATCACTGCCAAGAGGTTGGGCACTACGCGAAGACTTGTTCACACCGTCAGAGAACAAATGTTGGTGAAATTAAAAAGGCACATGATAAGGTAGACCCTGATCTATATCCGTATCCGCTTGAGGATGGGGATTTTAATTTCTTTGATGATGCCGATGCATATGATGATGGGTCTTGTGGCATTCATGTTACAAGTAGTGTCTTGGTTATTGAAACCATGGAAGAAGACTCCACTGAAGATAATATAGTAGACAATATTGAAGCCGTGGACGATGAGGTAGTGGTTGAGAGCACTCCACAACAAGTCTTTGAGATTCATGATAAAAAGGAATAGCTTGTTCCTTCAATCCTTGATGAGAAGGTTACCAATGTTGATGACTCTATGCATATGACATTCATAATTGGTATTGATTCAGAGGTTGAGCATATAGAGTTTGTTATGCCATCATGGTTCTTTGAAGAGAAAGCTCCACGCCTTGAAAACTACATTCTGAAACTTTACAAGCAACCAGAATTTTGTTTGGGAATGGTCAAAGCCGCTACTCACATGTTGTTTCCCCCTCATCACTGCAAAATTAGAGGATGAATTTTTTCAAGACGGGGAGAGTTGATGCAGATTCTTCACCAAACTAGGCTTATTTTATTAGGAATAAGCCTAGGGTGGGTTCCATACATGTTGAGCCTTTGATCCCACGTGTTTTGAGTGTAATAGGCCACTTTTATGGGCCTGAAAGAGAGGGCTTTAAGTTGCAGACGAGATTACTAGTTTATTTCCTTTTTAGTTGGGTTCAATTTAAGTTGTTAGTCTTTATTTTCTTAAGAGTCAAGTTATTAGTTGAGTCAACTCATTAGTAGTTAGTTTCCTTTTTCAGCTAGTTTCTAATTTCAGTTTTTAGTAAGTATTGTATTAGGAGACGAAATTAAGGTTTTCTTTTAAGGAACCTTTTATTTTGTAATTCCCTCCCCCAACATTATAAATAAAGAAGAAGAGGCTCCTAAAGCTTAGAATGATTTGATAAACAAATTAATGGCTGCTGCTATTGTCTTCTCCATGAAAAGTTGTCTTGTGTTTGATCAAGGCTGATGGAATCGGTGTTTGATCCAATTGACTCTCTGCGGTGTGAAGCCCAGAGGTTCTTCTTCTTCTTCTTCTCTCAACCATCCAAGGTATTACAGATCTGTACAAAATTCTACAGGTACTAGAATCATTCTCACTCTTAGTTCTGCCCAGAAAATTTGAAAGTTCTGTGAGAATTTTTTCAGAATCTTTCCAGACCAAACCGGCCATCAGTTTGGGCTGAAATTTTAATCAAAGATAGGTCCTACCTACGGAAGAACTTGACCCAAAGGGGAGCTCTTTCTGACCAGTGGTTTGAGAGATTTAAAAGTTAATTCTCCCTTTTCTTGTCTTTTAGTGACCTGTGACAAAGCAGAACTGAAATGGATATATCTGGTTCAGTTCCTACTGTTCTCATGGACTTTGGTTCATGGTATTAAGTTGATTTGGACTTATTTGAAGTCTTGTAAGCCCCTGTTGTCAGTACTACTGATCTGATCAGAGAAACCCTAGTATTGGTTCGAGAGCTTCAACTGTTTCAGGTCTGATTTTGATCTGCTGTGCTATTATCCTACCTTGACTTGTGGTTGTTCTTTGAGAGTATCTTGCTGTTTTGGGACTAGGTTGGTTTGCCAATTCTAGTTCTACATTAAAGAGTCACCGGATCGCACACCAATCCACCACTTTCATCAAACACAAAGCAAGTTCTCACAGAGAAGAACCAACATCAACATTATTTTTGTTCATAAAATCGTGGAGAGGTTACAAAATAGAAACCATAGTAGTTACTAAAACTGGAATTTAGAAACTAATAAAATAGAAAGTCTTCTAGTTACTAAAAGTGAAATTAGAAACTAGGAAATTAGAAGCTACTGAAAATAGAAACTATTGACTACTGAAAATAGAAACTAGATCCCATCAAGTGGTCACCACTTAGCTTAGCTGTCCTTGCCTTGGCCGACTCCTTTCTTCTTCCTTATTTCATACGCCCTCAGTGTTGCATCACGTCTACTAGTAATAAATCCCATAATTCCAAGTGAAGCCCTTGGCAACAAGTTTGGCCTTGTGACGATACACTATACCATCAACCTTCAGTTTCATTGTGAAGACCCACTTACACCCAACTGTCTCCTTTTGTGAAGGAAGGCACACTAGATCCCATGTGTCATTCTTCTTTAGAGCCTACATCTCTTCAACCATAGCTTCCTGCCATTGTGAGTCTACACTCGCTTCCTGCCAGGTATGGGGAATGGACACAGAGGATAGAGAAGACACAAAACTATAGTAGGATAGAAATTGAGTCATAAGAAACAATTTTAACAATAGGATGTAAAGTATAAGACCTAGTACATTTGCGAAAAACATAGACAACTCAAGAGATGGATCAACAGAAGGAGAAGGAGAATTACCTAGGTCCAAAAGGAAAAGGGACAAGTTCAGGCTCAAGAGGAGACAATTGGCGTGGTAGGATAGGTGCTGAATGTGTAGTGGTCTGAGTCTGATGTCTGCGACTATAAACACATATCTTCAGTTGAGGCCAAGACGAAGTAGGAGTGTCACTCTCCCATTGAAATGGGACACCGAAAAGAATAACAAGTTCACGAGGCGGCACATCTTCTACAATGGAACGAGACTCCCCTTGAAGGGGTGCCATTGTGTAATAGGACGCAAATTCTTGAAAGATAACATCCATAGTCACAAACCAACGTTGTGTGGGAGGGTGAAAACACCGATAGCCTTTCTGAGTAGGAGCATACCCCAGAGAAATATACCAGAGACCATGAGGATTAAACTTCCCGTGACGATGATGATCTCGATCACAACAAACATAGCCGAATATTTTGTGAGAAACAAGAAAAGCAGCGGAGCCCTGAAGAAGATCTAAAGGGGAGCGGAAGAATGAACCCGAGAAGGCATTTGGTTGATCAGAAAGGCGACAGTGAGAACCGTATCACTCCAGTACTGGGGAGGAACATGCATCTCAAACATAAGAGAGCTTGTGACATCACAAAGGTGACGATTCTTCCGCTCAGCAACCCCATTTGGAGCCAGAATGTTGACATAGTTGGTCTGATGATCATCGCATGAGCGGTAAGCTTGAAAGGACCCTTTGAAGTATTCACAACCATTTCGCTTTGAAGGATCTTGATGGTAGCACTGAATTGAGTTTGAACCATACGGTGGAACTGCTGAAGCATTGGAAGGTCTCACCCTTGGTTCACATCATATAAACCAAAGTAGTCCAGAATGACAGTCAATAAAAGAGACAAACCACTGATTCACATTGACAGACATATAACGGGATGGACCCCAAATATCAGAATGTATCAATGAAAAAGAAGTGGTACTTTTATTTTTAGAAACAAAATAAGTAATTTGAGTTTGTATGTCCAATACACATGCCTCGCAAAAAAAAAAAGAAAAAAAAGCTGACTTGAATTACAATTTTTAAAAGAAGGAAAAAATCCAGCTAAAGTTCCCAAAGGGGGATGTCCCAATCGACGATGCCACTGTTGTAACTCAAAGATGGGAGGTGACGTAGAGGATGTCTGAAGAGCCTGACCAGAGACCAACTACGAGTCATCATGAAGCAGATACAGACCACCGTGCGCCTTACCAGAGCCAATTGTTGCCCTTGTCACCAGATCCTGAAAAACACAATGAGACGGGAAAAATGTGACTTTGCAATTAGACTGTAAGTAAGACTTCAATGGGCAATAGGTTAGTAGGAAAAGAGGGAATATGCAATACATTAAAAAAGGATAAAGGAGTACAACTAACATATCATTTTCCCAAAATAGTGGAATAAGTCCTGTTAGCCAACTTGACCATCACCATGTTAGGTAGTGTACTGTGAGAGAAGAGCCAAGCAGTCTATATGTGATTGGAAGCCTCAAAGTCTATAATCGAAGGGGTAAAAAGGACATACAGATTATGGCCACAGAATGAGATACCTGATCCAGAAGGGGTGAAATTGAGCAAAGCTCGCAGTGGCCGATGCAAGAGAGTCTAGACGTGTCAGAAGGTGTCGAAGGGCAATAAGCTCATCAGATTATAGCGAGGCTACTGAGGTGCTAGGTGCAGAGTTAAGAGTCTGAGACCTCGTTATGGTTGGCCTAACCAGGAGTATCGGCACGACCTTCCCTTGCCCTTCTGCCAAATGTTTCACCAGGACGGTCAAGAAGCTTCCAACAGTGCTCCTTGGTGTGACACTCCTTCCCATAGTATTCGCACTTCACTGGAACTCTGGTAAAGGAGCCCCACCAGATTGTGGAGCCCCGCCAGAGACACGTGCAGATCTCTCAGTGGGAGTGGCAATAGGTTGTGGAAGCATAGTGGTACACGACTGTCCTCAAGTTGGATCACAACATAGGCTTGATCTAAGGTAGGAAAGGGAGTACGGCTCAGAACCTGGAACCATAACTAATCAGACTCCGCATGCAGACCTGCTAAAAAGTCATAGACCCGGATCTTGTCCTCTCGTTTCTGAAATCTGGTGACATCCGCAAGAGTGGAAGAAGTATACTCCTCATAGGACTCCAGCTCCATCCATAGTGCACAACTCATAGGAGTACTATGACAGTGTGAGCCCTCTCCTGGGAATAAATATCCTGACAAACTTCCAGATCTTCACAGCAGAGTCAAGGAGATAGCCATGTGAAAACTATGGTTGCATGGAGTTGACAAGGAAGGCCATCACCAGAGAGTTGGCACACTCCCACTTGTCAATCTCAGGGCCTTTGGTCAGACGCTTCAAGGTTCCAATGAGGTACTCATAATATCCATAGGCTTGATGGAGATACAAATCGAGCGTGACCACAAAAGGTAGTTTTTTCCATCAAGCTTGATGGTATAAGGAGGAAAGGTGGGAGCTGAGGTGTCTCCACTAGTGGAATTAGAAGAGCTAGTAGACATGATTGTAACCATGGTTCGAAATCTCGCTGAAAATTCGGTCAAAATTTTGATATTTTGGCCAAAATTTCGGTATTGTTTTGGTATCTCGCCTGTCTCAGTACATTCCATGTGTTATAAATACTATATATCGGTCGAAATTTCGACTCTGTCTCGCCGGTCTCTGTGGTTTCAGTTCCATTTTGAAGGAAAAACACTCCAACAAGCCTCTAATTAGCCACATCATCACACATTTTGACTTCTATTGGACTCCAACAAGATCTACACATTCAAAGCTTAGGAAATATAAAGTTTTTTCTTTAAAACCAGGTAAAATGTTCAAAATAGTTCGACGGTTGCTGCCAAACAAAAGTGCAACTCTAAAACAGTGTCATGTCCTAATATTTTTGCATTTTTATGTTCTAAACATGTTGATTAAGCTTAAAGTAAGTTACCCACCAAGTTTCAGGTCAAAATATGGCCGTTTGACCACCGAAACAGTCAACTAAAAAAAAAAAAAAAAAAAAATATATATATATATATATACACCATTTCGGCTGAAATTTTGCCAAAAAGAAACAAAATTTCAATTTCTGAACTCACCGAAGCACCGAAACGAAACGAAATTTCGAACCTTGATTGTAACTCAAGGGGATTGTGCTAATAGAAGTGGCACTAGCCGGAGGTATAAGAAGCACCAAAAACCACCATAAGCAGAAAAAACCTGAAAAACCAAAAAATCGATAAAGGGTGAATACCCTGACAAATCGATTTTGGGGATAGCTCGGAAACAAAGTCCTGAGATGGTAAAGTGGCTAGTACATACCACTACAAGGATCAGTAGTACCAAACACAACCAACATCAAGATGATTGGTGCATCAAACAAAGGAAAAGCAACCTAGCATAAAAAATCTATTTTAAGGAGAAATAACCCTGAAAAGTCGATGGAGATAGGAGCTGGGTCTCTCAGATCATTGTGAAGAGAGTCTGAGGGCCTAGGGGAGAGAGATAGAGGCTAGTGGCTCTCTTGGTGGTTTAAGGAACTACCTCCGAGAGTTAGAGAAGTAGAAGAAGAGAGATGGAGGGAGGCGCTAGGAGAGAGGAAAATCGAGAAAGGGAGAAAGAGATGGGAGGAAACCCTAGGGTTTTGGATCCAAAGGCTCTGATACCATGTTGGATGGGGTAATGATTTGTGTCTTATATGACATCAGTCCTCTTTAGTCTTTATGTATAATGACAGAAAAAAAGTTCTAGAATATTATATGGACCATTAAACCCCTTAAGGACCTAAGGACCCGTTTGGAATCTGACACTTTCTCTAAAACCTATTATTACAACAGTACTAATAGCTAATAAAAACAAAATCAATTACATAGAAGTACTACAATAAAGGCCCAACAATTTTAGCTTTTAGTGAATCAATAACACCCATACCATGGGCTTGGTCTGGCATGAACCAAAAGGCCCAGTTGGAGAACCATGGGCCTGGTTCTTCTTATGCCTATGACTAAACTGTTTGTTGCAGTGCTTATCTACATCATTCACCCGAAGCGTTTGGTGGAGAAGGTTAGAGTAGCTTCATCATCAACTTAGTTTTTTTTTTTTTTTGGGAATAAATAATTCATTACCAAAGGAGAAGAACATACATATAACCCCAAAAGGGGGGGGGGAGAAAAGGAAAGCAAAAGAAAAAAAAAATCACGATCCTCAAGGAGAATTATGGTTCCTGATCACAGAGCTTGGGAAGCTCCTAGGCACAATGTGACAATTTATAAAGGAAGGGGAAAAATTGGAAGGAACTCTTAAGATCTTTGTTTTGACTTCAAAGAAGATGGAGCTCCAAACTTTAGCTACTGTCCTCTTGATTCCTGGTCTTTTGTAACTTTGGCTCAAGTTGGTGCCTTATTTGGTGAAATAACTTTAGCTACTGACCTTGTGGATTCATCTTTTCCATTGATTGGTTTGAAACATTAGGATGACACGGTTTTGATTAGCTTTCACCTATCTGATAGGTTTTTCTTGTGCCTTTTGAATTACACATAGCTCCTTTATCAACACCCGTTCCCTGCAAATCAAGGTTTTCTTGAGAAAAGTAAGTGATAATGCATTTTCATCATTATAGAATTTTCCAGTTTGATATCAAACAAAAAATTGATAACCGTCTCAAGTGCTCGACCAGTACTCACATCTTTAAAACTATAGTTTTTTGCATTTCATCATGACACTAACAGATACTCTGAATGTAAACCCCATTTTCATTTGATGAGTGCCATGCTACATGGAAATCAGACTTGAGAGCCGCCTGCTAACATGTAATGTAGTGAAAAATTTACAGTTCTTGCTTTGTAGCTGAAAGTTATTTACAACTCCACTCAGCCTTTTCCCAACAAATGGGTTCAGTTACATGGATCTTTTTTCTCCAATCAGCCTTATTCAAAGCCATACTTGTTCCCAGTCCTTAACTATGTATGTCTATTCAAAGCCTACCCCTGGCTCTTTTAGCTCCTTCGATCTGAAATAACTCACACTTCCGTACTTATCATGTATTGGTGCTACTCCTAAATTAGCTGTAATTTGTTCACTCCTTATTTTATCTTTTCAAGTTTTACCACTCATCCACCTCAACATCCTCATTTCAGCTATACTAAGTTTGTTTATATGTTGTTTCTTTACTACTTGACGTTCAGTTCTATACATAATTGCTGGTTGTATGACTGTCCTATAAGATTTTCGCTTTGAGTTTTAAAGGAATACATCGATCATGCAACACTCCAGGTACACCCCTCTAGTTCATCCACCCTATTGTAATTCTTGTGCACCATCATCCTCTATCTCTCCTCCTTTCTTTATGATCGAACCTAGGTACCTAAAATTTTCATTTTGCAGTATCTCTCTATCATCAATTTTCTCCGCCACACTTTCAGTCTTCTTCTTATTAAAGTTACACAACATATACTTGGTTTTTGTTCTGCTTATCTTAAAATCTTTTGATTCCAAGATTGATCTCCATAATTCCAACTTTGCATTTATCCCTATTGCATCCTTTTTTCTGATGATATTGTTTTAGTAGATAAAACAAAAGCCCAATAGGGGACATCAAGGGACAAGTTATCAAGTTTTTTAATCTAAAGAAGATCAGGGTTTCATTGCTATTAGTTGATTTGCATCATCTTGGTCCTCATTAATTGATATGTTATTTGGAGAGAGTATTAATTTGTAATTTCTTTATGCAGGGTTGCTCACAATCTTCGCATTTGTTCGCAAACAACATTGCAAGTACAGGAATTGCAGTACATACAGAACTTGGTGAACTGCATCTTCAAATGGCAGATGAATATCAAGAATGCTTAAAAGAAAGCCTATTTGGTGTGGAAAGAAATTCGGGATCCTTAGTGCATGTTGCGAAGGTGAGCATTGATTGGGGAAAGAAGGACATCGAATCTGTTGATGAACAAGGTCCCAGCAAATGCAAGTTGGTTCTCTCTGTTGATGTGACTGGTATGGGTGTATACTTTAGCTTCCGGCGCATCGAATCCCTTATATCAACAGCCATGTCCTTTCAAGCACTCTTTAAAAGTTTTTCTTCTGGAAAAAGAGCAACGAATAACAGGGTTGGCCGTTCGGCCAAACCTTCAGGGAAAGGGACCCAACTTTTAAAGCTAAATCTTGAACGATGTTGTGTTGAATTCTGTGGTGATGTGGGTGTGGAAAACACAATTGTTGCTGACCACAAGCGTGTGAATTATGGATCACAGGGTGGCCGAGTGGTAATTAGTATCTCTGCTGATGGTACACCTCGCAGAGCAAACATATTCTCCACAACTTCTGATGAATGCCAATACCTGAAATATTCGTTGTCTCTTGACATTGTCCATTTTTCCGTCTGTGTGAACAAGGAGAAGCACACTACACAGGTGGAACTTGAAAGAGCCAGATCTATTTATCAGGAATATATGGAGGAACATAGGCCTGTTTCCAAAGTGACTTTGTTTGACATGCAGAATGCAAAATTTGTTCGCCGTTCAGGTGGGCTTAGTGAGATTGCTGTCTGCTCCCTTTTCAGTGCAACTGATATTTCAGTGAGGTGGGAGCCTGACGTACATATATCACTATTTGAGCTTATGCTGCGGTTGAAGCTACTATTGCACAATCAGAAGCTTCAGGGAATTAATAATGAAATAAAGGAAGAAACTAATATTAGAAAAGAAGTGAAACTAGAAATACAAGCTACTGCAGATTCAGGACAATTCGATAGAGACCCTATAAAAAGAGAATCTGTTTTCGCGATCGATGTGGAAATGCTGAGTATATCTGCTGAGGTTGGAGATGGAGTTGATGCAATGGTTCAGGTGCAATCAATTTTTTCTGAAAATGCAAGGATAGGAGTGCTACTTGAGGGGCTTATGCTTAGCTTTAATGAAGCCAGAGTATTCAGAAGTAGTCGAATGCAGATTTCTCGTATCCCTAGCGCCTCTGATTGTTCATCTGATGGAAAGTTACCGGCAGTTACCACTTGGGATTGGGTTATTCAAGGCCTGGATGTTCATATTTGCATGCCGTATAGATTGCAGTTGCGTGCTATTGAAGATGCAGTTGAGGAGATGATGCGAGGTTTAAAGCTTATCACCAATGCTAAAACTAATCTTATATATCCCATTAAGAAAGAGAGCTCAAAGCCAAAAAAGTCTTCATTAAAACTGGGACGTGTCAAGTTCTGTATACGTAAGCTTAAGGCTGATATTGAGGAAGAGCCTATGCAAGGTTGGCTTGATGAACATTATCAGCTGATGAGGACTGAGGCCTGTGAATTAGCTGTGAAAATGAAGTTTCTTGATGACCTTGTCTCTGAAGGCATTCACTGTTCTGGAAGTACTGATCAAAATGAATCTTGTCCTGAAAAGGTCTACCATAATGGAGTTGAAATTAATGTGCAGGACTCTTCAGGTATCCAGAAATTGCGAGATGAAATTCATAAGCAGGCATTCCAATCTTACTACCAGGCATGTCAGAAGCTGGTGCCTTCAGAAGGATCAGGTGCCTGTAATAGAGGATTCCAATCTGGTTTTAAGCCTAGTACATCCAGAACTTCTCTTCTATCTGTTTCTGCTACAGAGTTGGATGTAACGTTGACAAAAATTGATGGTGGTGATACTGGGATGATAGAGATCGTAAAGAAGCTTGATCCTGTAGCTCTGGAAAATGACATACCTTTTTCCCGGCTTCTTGGGAGAAACATTGTTTTGCATACTGGCTCTCTTGTCGTCCAGTTGAGAAATTACACTTTCCCACTTCTTTCTGCAACTTCTGGTAAATGTGAAGGTTGTGTTATTCTGGCACAACAGGTCAGGTTCCATTTCGCTCTGGTTTCTCATATCTTTTGGTCTCTTAAATGATTATGGACATATGATATCTAAAAAATGAAACTAGCTTAGGGATAAAATATTCTATACAGAAAATTAATGTGTTTGTCAAGGCAATCCAAGGTGGTGGAGGGATGCCAAGGTGACAAGGCACCCACCCCTAGGTGTCACCCGGGCGACAAGGCGACCTGGTGTTTTTCCCCCATATCCCATGTATCTAGTATAGACACATCATAATCATCATAAGAAAATTTATGCATCTCATTAATATACACTGGTTCATACAATTCTTTTCAACAAAAAGCTTGGGTTTTTATGGTTGCGTTATGTTCATACATGTTAGATAGATGATCCATCATCCATGATCTTGAATATATTAGTCACTTCTCTAGATATGCCCTTGGAAATTTCCATTTCCCTCGCGTGTGTGTCATTGGCATTGAAGAATAATTGTCAATTGATTCTGCTACTCCAGTGAAGCTTGGAATAATGATACAGATCTTTACATTGATCATTCTGTAAGACTGCTTCTGTACTGAATGGAACTGAAGGATGGACATGTACTGTTGACATTAATTTTCAAATAACTAATTAAACCATCTTACTTAAAAATGGTTTAACAAAATTGTTCCTTTTAAGTTTTCTTGTAACAAATGAGGTTTGTTTACTTATTTTTAAATGTTTCAGCAGATTTTTCTATGAAAATGAGATATTATTAGGTAAAGGCTTTTTTTTTTCCTGGTGATAAACTAAAAGTTTTTCTCCATAATTTGATTATACGGATACTTTCTTTTTATTGGGTAGTTTAGTCAGAAAGAATAAAGGTTCCCTATCCTTCTGGCCAGCTATCAATATGGTTTGAGAGGATATACTCTTTCTTAGCGAGGTTGTATTATAACTTAATGATGACATGCATTTAATATTTGAGTGCTTGGATTTTTTATCTGAATATATGTAGATGATTACATTATATTTTTTTGTTGTAAAATTGATTGCTTTCTTGCATTTGGGCATGGTTTTTTGGTTCATCTGTGCTCCTTTGGCGTTCTAATTGTCACTCTTCTTCACAGGCAACATGTTTCCAACCACAAATTCAACAGGATGTCTTTATTGGGAGATGGAGGAAGGTGCGCATGCTGCGATCAGCTAGTGGTACAACCCCTCCTCTGAAGACATACTCAGATTTACCTCTATATTTTCAGAAGGGGGAAGTTTCCTTTGGGGTGGGATTCGAACCATCTTTTGCTGATATAAGCTACGCTTTCACAGTGGCTCTGCGCAGAGCTAATCTGAGCATTCGGAGTGTTGATCCCAATGGTAAGATTCCGAATGCTTCAGATATTTCTCACAATACTAACATCAACCTATCAGATCCTCAGCCACCTAGAAGGGAGCGCAGCTTACCATGGTGGGATGAAGTAAGAAACTACATTCATGGGAAAAATAGCTTATGTTTTTCCGAGACCAGATGGAATATTCTTGCAACAACTGACCCTTATGAGAAGCTTGACAAACTGCAGCTTGTTTCCAGTTACATGGAAATCCAGCAGTCAGATGGTTGTGTTTTTGTTTCGGCTAGAGATCTTAAGATTTTTCTGAGCAGTTTGGAGAGTTTAGATAACAACTACAGTTTAAAATTTCCTAACCATGCTGTGTCTGGTGCTTTCCTTGAAGCGCCTTCCTTCAATCTTGAAGTCACTATGGACTGGGAATGTGAATCTGGAAATCCCCTTAATCATTATTTATATGCACTACCTAGTGAAGGGGAACCGCGTAAGAAAGTTTATGATCCATTCAGGTCAACTTCTCTCTCCCTCCGCTGGGACTTTTCTCTTAGACCTTACCTTCCTACATGTGATGAACAACTGGCATCCTCTGCCAGAGAAGATGGAGGACTCCTGGATGGATCTGTTTATAGTCCTCTGTACAAATCGGAGCAAGCCTCAATTGATGCGCCAACTCTAAATGTTGGTCCTCATGATTTAGCCTGGCTCTTCAGATTCTGGAACTTGAATTATCTTCCTCCCCATAAGTTGCGGTCCTTTTCTCGATGGCCACGTTTTGGGGTGCCAAGGGTTGCCAGGTCAGGAAACTTGTCTCTCGACAAGGTGATGACAGAATTTATGCTTCGCCTGGATTCAACTCCAACTAGTTTCAAGCATGTGGCTTTGGAGGATGAAGATCCTGCTACTGGACTGACTTTTAGCATGACAAAGCTAAAATATGAGCTCTGCTTTAGTCGTGGTCGGCAAAAATATACTTTTGATTGCAAGCGTGATCCTCTTGATCTTGTCTACCAAGGTATTGACCTTCACATGCCCAAGGCATATTTGAATAAAGGAGGTTGCACATGCGTTGCAAATGAATCTAAAATAACAAGGAGAAATTCAAAATCTGCATCAACAGATAGAACTAGCCATGAAAAGTGCAACAATATGGGTGGCTGCACAGAGAAGCATCGTGATGATGGATTTTTGTTGTCTTCTGAATATTTTACAATCAGAAAGCAAGCTCCAAAAGCCGACCCAGCAAGACTGTTAGCATGGCAAGAAGCAGGTAGAAGAAACCTTGAGATGACATATGTCAGGTCAGAATTTGAAAATGGGAGTGAGAGTGATGATCATGCACGATCTGACCCTAGTGATGATGATGGATTTAATGTGGTCATTGCTGACAATTGTCAGCGTGTGTTTGTTTATGGCCTCAAGCTTTTGTGGACCATTGACAATAGAAATGCTGTTTGGTCCTGGGTTGGTGGGATATCCAAAGCATTTGAGCCTCCTAAACCTTCTCCATCACGGCAGTATGCTCAGAGGAAAATGCTGGAGGAGAACCAGGTACATCATGAAAGTGAAACACTTCAAGGTGATATCTCTAAGCCTTCGCCTTCTACCTTCCAGTGTGCAACTTCCCCTAATCCACACGTGGTTGAGAGTTCAGGATCAGTTCCATCTCCTTCACATTCAGTTAAAATGGAAAGCTCATCCGCCGGTAGGTCTTATTCTTGCCTTGTTATATTGCTTGAATTTGTATGTCTCAGGATCAATGTTTCTGTAGAGAACTTATGATAATTGACAGATATAAAATCGTTTCATGTTCTGTCACAATGAATGCGTGGCTACTGTAGAATTTACTGGCACCATCAATGCCCTTAATTATGGTTTATTGTTCCTAAAACGGATGATGTAGTGTGTATTCTATAATCTTTAAATAAGGAGCATTTGTTTTGCTTTCTCATCAGCAAAGAATGGAAACATTGAGGACTCAGAAGAGGAGGGAACACGGCATTTCATGGTGAATGTTATTCAGCCTCAATTCAATCTTCATTCGGAAGAAGCTAATGTAAGCTCTATGAGTTGTCAATTTGTGAATTGGAACTTTTCCTTTTTTCCACTTTATATTTGCATTGAATTTGGTGTAAAACTTATCTAGCTTTTAGGTTCTTTTGTACACTTGCTATTACATATATTACTATATCTGAAACCTTCTATTTGTTGGCAGCTTAATGTCAAGTAATTTACTTTGGGTTTGGGACTCCTTAATGTCAAGTTAATTTCACTTTTGGAAGCTTCTATACCAATCTTCTTTCTTCAAACCATGGAACATTGGAAGACCCATTGCTTTTTAAGATCTTCAGGAAATTCTTACATTCTGTTACATTTTATCATTCATATGTTTCTAAATGTGTGAATATCGCCCTGCACCAAATGGTTTCACAGGCCAAAGTCATTCTCCACCATGAAGAATGCATGATTAGGATTTAGGATCTTATTTTCCATCCCTTTTTTATGAAGAGAGCTTCGTACCTGCATTCCTTGTCTTGCAGTAACGGCTGCCAAACACCAACCTTCTTCCTTTAGCTTCAGACTGGCACTGCAAAAGCACTTGCAGATCTTCTTTCACCTTATTTGAACTTCTTGTTCATTTTGATTATTCCTTCGAAATAAGTCAATAGAATCAATGTTATTCAAGTGTAAATATTTGCAATCGATAAAATAACTCCCCTCACATTCTAGAAATAAAGACTGGGGGATCTTTATTCTGTAGGTATACTTATCAGAAAGAAAGATTCATATGAAGGATTATGTGGGGGTTATTTGTACAATAAATTACATGCAGATGGTAAATAGGAGTGTATGACTCTATTTTCGGTTTTCGGTTTTCACTTTTCACTTTTATTTCTCTACCAGGGAAGGTTTTTGCTTGCTGCAGCTAGTGGCCGTGTATTAGCACGTTCATTTCATTCGGTTCTCCATGTTGGGTATGAGATGATTGAACAGGCACTTGGTACTGGAAGTGTACAGATTCCCGACTCTGAGCCTGAAATGACATGGAAACGGATGGAGTTATCTGTGATGCTGGAGCATGTACAAGCTCATGTTGCTCCAACTGATGTTGATCCAGGGGCTGGATTACAGTGGCTACCAAAAATCCTTAGGAGCTCTCCGAAAGTCAAGCGCACTGGTGCCCTACTGGAAAGAGTGTTTATGCCTTGTACTATGTATTTCCGGTACACAAGACACAAAGGTGGAACTGCAGATTTGAAGGTCCATACCACCTCAAATTTATGTTAGAATTTCCTAGTTAAGATGTTCTTAGTAGATCCAATAATTATTTTGTACCATATTCTTTATCCTTTCACTGTTTCCTTGTTTCACCATTTAACACTTGCTGGCTTGCATTTTTGCTATCACAGGTCAAGCCATTAAAAGAACTCGCTTTCAATTCGCCTAATATAACTGCGACGATGACATCTCGCCAGTTTCAGGTTATGCTGGATGTATTGAGCAATCTTCTCTTTGCAAGGCTTCCCAAGTGAGGATACACATTTTATTTTTTCATCAGTGAATTGGGTTATAGTTTTAGTATTCCCTGCTATAAATTTTCCCAAAATTTATTTTTCGAGGAGTGATATTTTAGAAGTAGAGGCAGCTTTGATGATTAGAGTCTTCACTTTTAAGAAACTAGGATGTTGTTCTTCCTGAATGTTATTTTAGGCCACTAGCAAACCCTGCAGATATTTTAAGGCACTGTACCAGTGATGTGTTTTTATTGACTCTTTAAATATATATATATATACCAAATACAATGTGAAACACCTCTCATGCATGCCATTTAGGTCTTAATTCTTAAGACTTTGGTGAACTCTTTGGCATGATGAATCTCTCTCTCTCTCTCTCTCTGTATATATCTTTCATGTCAGTATCTTGTGGCAGCTCTGGATCCAAATCCCTTCAGATCTGCTTGTAACTGTTTTATGAAAAGTCTTGTTTATAGGTGCTAGTATGAAGTTGCATATGGAATACTAAAATGCATGTGCGGAACCAAACTTATATGACCTTTTATTTAAGATAATGCACTAAGTACTAGAATGTCTAAATTGATGTTTTTAGTGAAGCCAAGACAACTATTCTTGAAACTCATATCAAGGTCTCCCTGGGATCAGACCAAATAATTAAGCACTGTTAAGTTCTGTACATGTATCACATGGGTATCTGGCTGTCATATCCTCGCGTTACTCTATTGCTATTGGGTTTGGTTGATCACCATAGCAGGAGTGTCCCTATTGTGATGGGGTTGTCTCTTTATCGTAGGAAGTAACCTGAACGGACATGTTGAAGAGATCGTTGAGGCTATGATGATGTACATGGAGTATCAGAGTTGGTAGAGGAATGATGGGACCTCAGTCTTAGACTTTGCAATAGCTTATGATTTATCTATTGCGAACACTTTCTTTCAAAAGAGAGATGAGCTACCTACAAAGTGGGCTGTGTACCAGCCAAATAGATTTCTTCCTTACTAGAAGGTTTGGCAGATTGTTGTGCAAGGATTGTAAAGTTAAACCTAGGGAAAGCTTAACCTCTCAATATAGACTGGTGGTCTTGGATATGTGCCTCTAATGTAGATTGAGCCTATAAGAGAAGGGGGCTAATTGTTTCCTTCGAACCAGGTCCAATGTTGGACCAGCCAACTCCCACCTTGGCCCCATCAAACCAGCCCAAAACCACAGGAAAACACTGTTCACGAGTTACTATTCACGGGAATGAATAATATATTACCAAGAAGAAGAATATACAAAGGGAAAGAAAAAAGGGGGGGTGGAGGGACTAAGAAAATGTACATAGCCAAAGCAATCAAGGAGGTGGGGGGAACCAAAATGGTGATGGGCAAACCCCAAAAGACAACCATAAGCTTGTTTCTTGGGGAATCCCTTACATGGTAGGAGGGGAGAGCGGCTAGCTTAGAACTAATATAAAAAAAAAAAAATATGGATTTCCAAATTATATCGAAGGATCTAGAGATGAACGTCCATCTACGGAGGTTATGTTCCATCCAAATGTGATAGATGGAGGTGCAAAAAGCAAGCTTACTAGTGGCGGCACAAATAGTATTACCTGCGAAGGCCATGTCAACCCAAATCCACTCTCTTATGAGGGAAAGAACAGGCCTTCTAGAAGGCCAGCAATAGTAAAGAACATGCTTCCAAATAGAAGAACCGAAGGGGCAGGACCACAGGAGAAGAAGAGATGATTGGCATCTTCAGTACCATTCCAATAGAGGCAGCAAACAGGGGGGGCCTAAATGTGTCTGTAGATTAGGAAATACTGGGTGGGGAGGCAGTCGAATAGGGCACGCCAAGCAGGAAGGAATAGCAGGGGATATGATCTTTGAACCAAGCTGTTTTCCACCAAGAAACTAATGGGCCTCTAGATCTAATCAAATCCCAGGCAGAGGAGGAGCTAAAGAGGTTGGAGGCTAAGGGGGACCAAGAGACTATCCATTCTTCCTCGATGATTGGGGGGAAGGGAGGGGACCACACAACATTAGAGATGATGGAGGAAACCTTGGCATCTCTGGGAATACTGGAAGAAAAAATGTATCTAGCACTGAACAAGGACGAAAGGATAACCTGCAAGATGCCAATGATCAAGCCAGAAGGAGGTGGAGGAACCATTCCGAATGGAAATGGAGATGGTTGGAAGAGCAGAGGGTCTAGCATGAAGGATATTACGCTAGACCCAGGAAGCATATGAAGAGGGGGAGACAGACCAAATGAAATCCTTGCGGAGGAGAAAGGGGTTGACTCATGAAATCCAGATGTTGTTATGTTTGGAGGCAATTTTCCAAATGAGCTCTAGGATGCTAGCATAGTGACATCTTTAATTATGCAGAGACCTAGACCTCCTTCAGCTTTGGGGAGACCAACGGAAGACCATTTGAGAGGGTGGAGAAATTTGGCAGAGTCAAATCCTTCCAAAGAAGGCTGCAAAGGATGGGCTCTACAATCTTGATGGTGGATTGGGGAAGAGCATAGATGCCAGACCAACAAAGCTTGCAAGATTGGAGAACAGATTTGACAAGCACAAGAAGGGTAGCATAAGAGAGGTGCTTGCCTTTCCATAGTTGAAGTATTTTTTTCATAAGGATGAGTAGTTTTGCCTTAATTAAGTCTTATAGAAGTATCCAATTGTCCTCTTAATTTGGAAGAAAGAAGCTTAAAAAAGAAGAGTCCAGCAGCCATCGATTCTTAGTAGATCTTGTCAGTGATTTATTTACTTTTTTTCCATTTTTAGTTTATACTTTGTTTCCTATTTGGTTAGCTTAGTGGTCAAGCAAGTAACTAGTTTCTTTTTTATATGTAAGGCAAAATATTTATTATTTCTTTAAGTCAGTTTAGGAAGTTAAAGTAAGTTATTATTTTCCTTTTCTGTTATTTCTTTGTATCCGAGAAAAATAGCTGATCGATTATAATGAAAGAGAGATTTGAAGTTTAAGAATTGTGAGTTTTACTCCGTGGCTGAGAGAGTTAAAACCCTGAGAGGTGAGGTGCCTAAAACATGAGAGGGTGAGATGCCCAGGTGAAGGTTGAGAGGCCTTACCCTAGATCTCGATTCTTCTTCCTCCCCCTTCTCAACCCCCATCGATTCCCTTTTCTGTTTTCCTTTATTTTCCTGTTAGTGATTTGAGTGTTGAGAGATCTATAGGAGCTGTTCAAAAAGGCAACAATCCCAGATGAAAGAAGACTCAAGTGGCCCTGCGTCAGCCATTGAAGAACCCTTTTCTGGCCAGCACTCGACCTCACTCATCTCTCAGGCTAGGTAGCTGTTGAAGCCTATGTTTCAAAGGCTGGTTGAACACCTATAGAGCACCATTCCTCCAATTCTTGAAGAATTCCTTGTTTCCCAATTGATAACCTACATCGGAACTCCCAAACCAGCCAGTAGTTCAAGCTCATCTTTTGAAGGATACCCAGACAGGTTACAAGGGATCTTCATTCCAATTTTGAGGATCATCCGACCAGGAAAGTCAAACGAGGAAATTGGGATTTTGAGGGAGACACCAACACGATGTGGACGGAGATGATTACCTTTATTGTGAGGGTTGTTAAAGAAGTTCTAGGGGAATCAAAAGGGTATCTGTCTGGCACGAAGGAGATTTGGTGGTGAGATGAGAAGGTCCAGGTAGCTATTAAGACTAAAAAAGATAGTTTGAAGACTTGACAAAGGAATCCATTTAATATGGGATTTTTCAGCCCAAAGTTTCTCATGCTTCTCAAGGGTTTTGGTAACTCCTTGTTGCACTTCCCTATCGAAGAGCTGGTTGTTCATTCCCCCTGAATCAATTTGCTCTTGGATGGCATCATGAGCCAATTTGGCTTCCTTTAATTCCATGTCAAAGTTAGAAAAAGGGCCTCTAGCCGTTGATCTCTGAATTGGTTAAGTCTTTTCAATTTCTGAGCCAATACATAGGTTGGAGAACCTTGCACAGCCCCCTCCCATGAGTCTTTCATCACTTGTAGGAAGTTTGCATGGTCTATCCAAAATTTATGGATCCAAAAAGTACAATTCTTTGGCCTAGCCACAGACCCAGATGTGATTAGAAGAGGGGTGATCCGAAGATAATCTCTGCAAAACAGTTTGAGCACAATCCTAAAAGTTAGATACACAGGCATCGTTATAGAAGCTTCTATCCAACACTGTGGAGCATTTCCCCTTCTGCTGTTGCTCAACCAAGTGTACTTGCGCCCCTGAGATGGCACCTGAATGAGAGAACAAGTGTCCACCATCGCTCCAAATTCCACTGCAGATCCCATACTAAATGCCCCTGGACCCTTCTTCTCATGAGAAAATAGGGTGGTGTTAAAATATCCCACAATCAGCCATGGCGTGGTTAACACAGTGACTGCTGCTAAGTCCATCCATAAGTTATGCCTCTTAGCCCTTATGCAACTCACGTGCACCACATACACAAAAATATGTATCATGCAAAAGAAGGTTGTAATCTAATCTCAGATTTGGACAGATATGAATATATGCAAATATGTAAATAAGACAGGGAAAATAGTTTATTGCGCGCTCTCAATTTGAAACACAACTGACATAAATGATTGAGTTGACTTACTACAGCCTACAGTAGCTGAAATATTCGATAATGAATATGGCAGTTTCAGACCTAGGACAGCCAACAATAACCACTAGAAGAAGAAAGGAATAAGACAGAACCAAGAGAGAGAAGAGAAGAGAATAAGGAGAAAAACTAGTTTTGCCGACTGAAGATCGGTAGTGGTAGTGTGTATTATAAAACAAAAAAAAGAATAAGAATACAAGTATGCTCCAATGACTAACATAATACATATAAGACCCTAATAAGAATGAATATTACAAAAAAAACTCCCCTGTGGTACTAGTACTAATGCCTCAGCAATGAAGAAAGAAGCAGAATAGTAGAAGAAGGAGAATTAATTGATGGGAGAAAAGAGGAAGTTGCTGGGGGAGAGAGGCATGGCACCAAACTTCACTAAGTCAAACTCTTGTTTTTCAATTCACTAATTTGACAAAGGATTATGACTGTATTTAAAAACATAGAAAATAGAATTCAAATTGAAATAGAACTCTGACACATTGATGTAGATAAGTCACTTAATGGGCTTATTTTATTGGAAATAAGCCTTAGGTTGGGTTATGTATGTGTTGGGCGTTTGATTCCATGAGTTTTCTTTGTAATGGGCCACTTTAATGGGCCTAAAATGTGGGTAGAACGTAGGAAAATGAGATTTGATTCAGTAGTTTAGTTACAGTCCTGTTTTGAGTCTATCTTCTTTGTTATTTCAGTTTTCTAGTTAGTTTAGGTTTCCCAATTAGTTAAGGATTGGATTAGGTCTTTCATTTTTAGTGTTTGAGTCAGTTTTGAGTCTTCTATATAAGTTTTTATGGGGCTACAACGTTGAGGACGAATTTGATTGAATGAAAAAAAAAAAAGCTTTGTGCTGGAAAACTGTGAGATGCAGTGTTGTGAGAGACAGCTTGGGTGAGATGCCCATGGGTGATATGCCCTAGGGAAGAGTGAGATGCCCGACCCAACCTATTCCCCTAACCACAGTCTTCCCTTCATTCCCTTATTTCTGTTTTTACTATCTGTCATACTATCTTATTCTTTTGTGAATTTAATAAAGATCATACCTGAGATTGGATCACTTGTGAACCAATCTTACATTATTTGGTATCAAAGCCTAGCCAGACCAAAGATTGAGCCATGTGAATTTCGTGAAAAGCTTTCTTCATACATGTTCCTTGATTGGGGAAAAGAATTGAATGTCTACTTTGATTCCTACAACCTGATAGAGGCACAACGACTTTGATATTCTTGCTCCCAAATGAGTGATTGTACTCGAATCAAATGGAGATCCATGAAAGGCAACTTCAAGCTCAAGGATGGGAGCCTAGAACTTGGGAGGAGATGGAGTATGAGTTGACGGGCATATACCTATCTAAATGTGAACAAAGTATGTACTTCCCTCCACCAGAGTTCCCTCTGATTACACCCCAAAAACCATCCACAGGTGACGAGCATGAAGGAATTGTTAGATCACGTGGCCACTATGTTGCAACAAATTGAAAATGAGCAACATAAGAGGACACCTCCAACCAATGAACTAGAGTCAAAAGTTGAGGTTAGTGTTGAAGAAATTCCAGATATTTCTATTGTCAAGGAAGAGCTAGTCATTGATGTTCTCATCAACGAGACTCATGTGGAAGAATTCGAAAGCAACAAGGTTGCCACAATGGACAATAAGGTTGAGATTGAGGAACTTCACACTACAACAACTGTGATGACTGTGAACAGCCAAGAGGAAGATCCTAAGGAGCTTGAGATTGAATTGTGGAGGTCAAGAACAAATTGGTTGAAGGCGATCATGTGGATGATCCCATGGATACATCTGAGGTTGTTAAAGCTGAGCATGTGGAGTTCGTCATCCCATTAAAGTTATCTTGAAGATCGAGCTTCGCACATTTTAGACTACATCCTTATTATCAAAGAGCTACCTGAATTTTTCTACGGCTTGAAGAGGGATGTGCACCATGCTATAATCACCCTCACATTCTACAAAATTTGAGGACGATTTTTTTCTAAGAGAGGGTGAATTAATACAGATAAGTCACTTAATGGGCTTATTTTATTAGAAATAAGCCTTAGGTTGGGTTATGTATGTGTTGGGCCTTTGATTCCATGGATTTTCTTTGTAATGGGCCTAAAATATGTGTAGAAAGTAAGAAAACGAGATTTAATTCATTAGTTTAGTTAGAGTCCTGTTTTGAGTCTATCTTCTTTGTTATTTCAGTTTTCTAGTCAGTTTAGGTTTCCCAATTAGTTAAGAATTGGGTTAGGCCTTTATTTTTTAGTATTTGAGTCAGTTTTGAGTATTCCATATAAGTTTTTAAGGGGCTACAACATTGAAGACGAATTTGATTGAATGGAAAGAAAAAAAAAAAAAAGCTTTGTGCTGGAAAACTGTGAGATGCAGTGCTGTGAGCCTGTGAGAGACAGCTTGGGTGAGATGCCCTAGGGAATAGTGAGATGCTCGACCCAACCTATTCCCCTACGCCCATTCTTCCCTTCATTCTCTTATTTCTATTTTGTTCATACTATCTTATTTTTTTGTGAATTTACTAAAGATCCTACATGGGATTGGATCACTTGTGAATGAATCTTACATTACACATGACTTATTAACTTAACTCTAATATAAAATTCGTGTACACCCTCCCCCCAATGAAATAAAGTTTCAAGCTCTATTGTTGAGCCTACTATAAGTAAACTGATTAAAACAAAATCTCATTACCGAATAATATTAATACAGCTACCAGTGATGTGCTGCTGCATTATGATCAAAATTTGTTAGAAACCATTAATATTCTTTATAGATTGATTCAGTTTTAGAAGGTGTATAGAACTGATCAAGAAGAGTGGGCGAGTCTGTGACGCAATGGTTAAATTGCACTATTGCAACATGTTGGTCACAGGTTCAAAAATTGGAAACAGCCTCTCCTGCGACGCAGGGGGTGAGATTGTGTACATATGCTCCTCACAGACCCTATAGTAGCGGGAGCCTCATGCACTGGGTTGCTCTATAGAACTGATTAAGAAGCTGGTATTAGTTTTGCGCAATCATTTAATTACTCTTCAAAATGTTTCGACTTTTCTTTTACATTTTGAAATTCAGGCCCCGGAAAAATAGTCTCTCATATGCTGCTGAAGATGATGAAGATATTGAAGAAGAGGCAGATGAGGTGGTTCCTGATGGTGTTGAAGAGGTAGAACTGGCAAGAATCAACCTTGAACAGACGGAACGAGAACGGAAGTTGCTCCTTGATGACATTAGAAGACTATCTGTTTGTAGTGATACTTCTGGAGACCCATGTGCCTCTGCAGAAAAGGATGGGAACTTGTGGATGTTAATCGGTGGAAGAACCATGCTGGTGAGAAACCAATCCTATGGAAAAAATTAGACTGCCAAAGATTCTGATAAACATCTAGTTTTGGTGGCTTTAATCCCCATCCCCCCCACCTTTTCTGATGTTAAATTTACACTATGCTGGAAATATTTTGTTTTCTTGGTGGTGTTGCTGAAATACTGACTGCTTTATTGCTTGACTATGCTTCTCGTTGAAATTGAATGGCATAAAGAAGGTGCTGTTATATCACAATGATTTGTGTATGTTAAACTTATTTGGTAAAATTCAATGCTTATGAATTGCCCTAGGATATAAGCTCATTTACATTGGTGCTTTGCCTAAACTTTATACGACGATAACAGATTAGGAGTTTACATTTAAACCTCATACTATGAATAACATCTCAGATCTCACACAGAAAATGTCTAAAATATATGGCCCAATATTTCAGTTTGACTATGCATTTTCAATTTCACATAGTAAGAGAAAATGAAATAATGAAGATAATCAATCAATCCCTGACTCTTTACTCCATCTCCATCCTGAAAAGCATCCGGTCTGTCTTTATTCCTATACTCCATACTTTATCTGCAGAAATGAGCTTCCTCAATAGCATGGTCATTCTTCCACGACCGTAATTCCTTGGGTGCACTTTGGATTTGTGATGGAAGACCAAGAAAATCAATTGATTAAGATAGCACTAAGTAGATCAATATGGAGGTTTGTTTCTTTGAGATGATATGGCCCAAGTCTATGTTAGCAGGATGCAGGTATCAAAATCTGACACAGATACAGTTCTCAGATTCAGTAAATCCCAAAGCAATAGGAATTGAGGATTTAACATAATTAAAAGAATCGGAGTCCTAGTCTCACCGCTCACAAGAAGGAAGGGTTGAAGAGGGTTTCAGTCGAGCGTGAGATCACTCCTTTCTTCGTTCTTTCCTTTTTTTCCCCTTTTTCTTTTGGAAGATTCAATGATTCCATGTATCACAAACATTTCAATCTTGTACACCACCAAATAAATTGATTTAGATTAATTTCTAATAAAAAGCGTTCTAATCGCACAGCCACCTAGGTGGATCAAGGCATCCAAGGCAGTCGTCTCACCTACATTAAATAAGGCCTGTTGTCTCATTGGCACCCTGAAGGCTCCTGCACACCTAGGCGACACCTTGACAACTATGTGCTTAAGTGCTTTCGCCAATCTGCTTTATAGTAAAAATAAAACACAACATGAAAATGTGACCTTTTGGTGTTACATTATTATTCGTAATTCTTTTAGGGAGAAGTCTCCTTCTCTGTGTGTAGTTTTCATAATATTTTCAGGAGAAGTCTCCTTCACAGTGTGTAGGAACTATTTCTCCTATCCTCTTGTTGATTTGTTAAAGTTGCTTCTCATGAATCAAATCAGATAGATCAAAATCCATGAAGATATGCATTGGATCAATGTGCAAAAAGTAGTTAGAGTGTGCCTCTTTCTCATTTCAATAAAAAAGAGTCCACTTTTGACTCTTGTGCCAAACCTTTTATGTTCCTTTTCTCTTTCTAGCTGATACTGAGTATGTTATCCTCTTAGATTTTTCCTGAGGTACTCCACGTATTTATGGTTATAGCTCTACAGTTTGACAAGCTCTTTCTTTGTCAGGTGCAAAGGCTAAAGAAAGAGTTGGGGAACACACAAAAATCTCGTAAGGAAGCATCTGCTTCGTTAAGGATGGCTCTGCAGAAGGCTGCCCAAATGCGGTTGATGGAGAAGGAAAAGAACAAAAGCCCTTCTTGTGCTATGCGTATTTCTTTGAAAATCAACAAAGTGGTGTGGAGCATGCTTCTAGATGGTAAATCGTTTGCTGAAGCTGAAATAAATAACATGGTGAGTGTTTGAAGATGGACAAGGACCTTATCATATTTACATAGCAGGAAGTAGCAGTCTAGCATTATATCGGCTGCTTCCTTTCTTGTTTTCATGTTAGATAACAATCATCTTGCATGACTCCATTTTTAATCCTAAAAGTTCTTTTCTTTTATTAATGCTGAAATTCAGCTGAAGATGTGGATCATCTCTTTTTTGCTTGCCCTTTTCCCATCTCTTTGGAAGGGCTGCTGGCCATATGTTGGCCTCATATCTGGATGAAGCACAACCTCAGAAGATGGACGGCCGTTTCCAGAACCATCCAGCAGATTTGGGATTTGATCCACTTCGATGTTAGAAGCAAGTTGACTGGAGCCCTTTTTCGATGTATCAACTCCCAAAGAACATGCTTTTGTTGCTTCGGGTCCCTCCTTTTATATTGCATAATGCTCCCTCCTCATATCTGAGGGCAGTGTTTTGCCTCTTTTTTTAATTCTCCTTTACCCCCTATTTGAGAGTTGCTTGTATATTCCTTTCCCTTGGTAATATATTCTCCTATTCACCCATTTAAAATAAATAAATAAATAAATGGGGACAGTAATTCAGGGAAGAGGAACTGGAAATATTTTTGGATGCTAGCGAAGGAAGCTTTTAAAAGGTATGCTTGCTTCCTATAGATAAAATCTGCCTTCCAAGTTCCATCCGTTGAGCCTCCTTTTTCATTCTATCAATGACCTACTCCCATCATTTTGTAGGATACACCTAGAAGAAGCCCAGTGTACAATGAACTGCACCAATTCTGCAATGAAGAAAGGCAGCTCCTCCATATCTTTCCCTCATTTAATGGATTTTGTCATTTGCCTTCTGGCATCTCTTCCACTGGGATCACTCTTTGGTCTTTGTAGCTCATCTTTGGTTGCTGTCCTACTTGCTTAGTTGCTTTCGGAAAGATTTCCTCTTCCTTCTTGTCTGATTATTATTCATGCCAACACTCTTAAACAATCTATTCTTGAAAACTTACTATTCCATTCTCTCAAACATTCTTTTAGAGCAATAAGTAGGTTAAAATTAAGGCCTCATTCGTAATCCAACCCAACCAGAAAAACTGGGTTGAGTCAATTTGGATTAAATCTTTCTATGGCCCATGCTGCAGCTCTAGCCTTAATCAGTGGTGGACTTATGGCTGAAATATTACATTAGGTGCTAGGAAAAAAATATGAATTTCTGTAGCACAAACTTGTACCATGTTGAGTTGACAGGGGACTCATAGTATTTCGAAGACCAAACTTCAAAACCTATCAGTTTGTGTTGTTAAATATACTATTACTGGATGTGCCACTGGGTGTGGGGTAAGGCACCAATAGTGCAACTCCTGCTGAAGAAATAAATTTTTTGTGGAATTATGTTGATGGTGAGCTGATGTCGTGAAGGAGAACAATTACTTGGTGGAGATGGCTGATGACAAAACTGTACCTCCAGTGCTGATTTGTCTCACCAGGTTATACTATTCTTGAAAGACCTCATTCAATTTGTCTCACCAAGGTTCTGGGGTATATTGGAGAACGGTAGAGTGCAAGTGGGCGAGGTCTGGGGTGGGGAATTAATAAATTTGGAATCAAATTGAGCCTGAACCTGTCCCATCTTGACTCGTTTTTCGGGCTCACTTGCAACCCAAAGGAGGGATACTCCAGGAACTGAAGTGATCAATGAGAATGTGGACAGACATTAATGTACTCTCATGCTTTTTTAAAAGGTAAAGGGACTGAGACTTAACAGTCATTACTTTAAATGCTAAATGGAAAACAAATGCTGTATTGTAAAAAAAGGATGTTCCCAGTTCATGTCTCTCCCACCACGCGGGGTCTGGGGAGCGTCATAATGCATGCAGCCTTATCCCCGCTTCACAGAGAGGCTGTTTCCAACTCGAACCTGCAACCCCTAGGTCGCAATGGAGCAGCCTTACCAATGCTGTATTGTTTCTATAGATAATAGCACTCTTTGGCCATCATTTGTTCGATGGTACTTATTTCTTGAGCTGTGAACTGTTGGAAGATCTAGTTGCCCATGCTCTTTCATATAAAATTTTTGTGCTTTGTTTTTCCCTATAGTATTTAACCTGGTATTATGTTGTTATCTGTATCTGTCCTCTGGAACATATTTGTGCATAATATGCTGCACTTACTGAAACTTTGGTTTGTACTATAGCCTTTTTTTTTTAGCTTGTTTTACTTTTTCACCTTAATTCCAACTGATAGATTGTTCTTGACAGAGTTATGATTTTGATCGAGATTACAAAGATGTTGGTATTGCTAAGTTTACAACCAAGTCATTTGTCGTGAGGAACTGCCTGCCTAATGCGAAATCTGACATGCTATTATCAGCTTGGAATCCACCTCCTGAATGGGGAAAGTATGTAACTTGTCTTATTCAATACTCTTGTATTGCTGATTTCTGTTTGCATTATATCTGTTCCAGCTTTGTATTTGTATTTGCTGTCTTTTTGTTGTTTCAATGAATGCGAATTCAATGATTTATGTTTTTTGCTGCTCTTTGGAGTACATTGTAATTTCCTGATATTGATGATGCCTCCGGTCCCCCTTCTGGCCTATGGCATGACTTTAGTGTTAAAAAAAGAACAGTTCAAGGTCTTGCTCAAGATTGACATCCATAAGGCTTTTGACTCAATCAGATGGAATGGAATTCCATTTCCAAGGTCTTGGTTGCTATGTCTTTCCCCCTTGTCTTTGTTAACTAGGTCTACTCCTGTATTTCATCTCCCAACTACTCCGTCCTTGTTAATGAGTCCACGACTGGTCACTTTGCCTCTTCTGTGGGCATTAGGCAAGGCTGCCCTCTCTTGCCCTTCGTTTTCTCTTTGGACCTGGAAGTCATCTCTAGATCCATTCAGTCCCACACTGATGATCTCCTCATCTCTCCCATCCCCAAATGCAAAGCACTCAAGTTTACCCACCTTGCCTTTGTGGATGACCTCTTGATCTCTTTAAAGTTATCACCTATCCATGGGAACCATTATGTCCTCCCTCCGTCATTTTGGATCACTGTTTGGTCTTTGTACCAATCTTCTCAAAACCCGCCTCTTCCTTATTGCGGTTTCCGAGGATGCCAACACTCGCCTCCTTGAGCTTATAGGATTCTCCCTTGGCTGGCTCTCTTCCCATCAAATACCTGAGCCTTCCTCTCGTTACCGCTATCCTGACATCCCAGTATCCCACCACTATGCTCCCATGTTGGATCGTATTCGCAAAAGGCTTTAGCTTTGGAAAGGTAACTCCTCTCCTATATCGGTCGTTTGGAGTTCATTTGATTTGTCCTCCAATATTCTTACACCTACTATTCCAATGTCTTCAAGCTGCCCAAATCCACCATCAAGGCCGTTGAATCCCACTTTTGTACCTTCCTTTGGGAAGGGGTCTATTGTGCCAAATTCCTCCATCCCATTAGATGGTCCTCTGTTTGCCTCCTCAAGGTTGAAGGAGGCCTTGAGTAAAGAAGGATAAAAGATGCCAATAATACAGTCATTCTTAAGCTCATCTAGAAGATTGTCTTTGAGCATAACAACATTTAGGTCTATTAGGTTTACTCCTTTCTTCTCTGTAAAGACTCCTAGTGGAATGTCCCCCCTCCCAAGATGCCTCTTGGATGTTGCACAAAATCCTCCAACCTAGGCCAATTGCCATGGATGCCATCCACTATTGTATTGGGAATGGTCTATCCAACTCCTTTTGGCTTGACAAGTGGCACCCTGATGGTGTTCTCTATTTGAAAGTGGGGCCTAGATCCGTTTACTCCTCTAGTCTAGCCAAGGACACTCTCATATACTCAAACATAGCAAAGAAGAAGTAATTCAAGGACACTCTCGTACACTCAAACATAGCAAAGAAGAAGTAATTCAAACTTAGTTGTTGGATCTTGCTATCCAGCTTCTAATAAAAAATACTATTAAGAACACTGCAAAAGGGATGGTAGTAACTTGAGCAATCATTTCATGAGATACAATGTTCAATTTTGTGGAAGAATCAGCACACTTGGCTTGTCGCAAAGACAAACAACATTAAATGGAAATGATGACACTAGTTGTGATGATTTTTGTAGAAAATTTTAAGAATTAAATGGAATGGAGAAATCAGAAGTAAGACACTTATCTTGCTACAAGGATTCTACAAATGTAAATTGGAGGAGATGATCAACATGAGGCCATAATTCATGACAAGGAGGATATGGAAGGATTGTAAATCAGGATTGTGAAATCTGTTGGGTAAGTGTAGTTGTACTTTAAATTTTGGAAACTTAAGTATTCCAAGCAAGAAGAACAAGCTCTATTTCGAAAGTTAAATGGGTTTTGTAGATATGTATCCTAAGTATTGGTGAGTATATGGTTCGATACAAACCGATACACATGTAATTCAACTGTTCAAGGCTCAATTGTATGTATCGAGAGTATCGGTATATATCGATGAGCATCGGAGCATATTATGTTGTATCTACGATATGCTTCGATACATAATTTTTTTTTTTTTTTAAGTACATGTATCGTATTGGTGCGACCGATACCAATACATATTGGTCGATACAGTACAATACACAGATACTTTAAACCATGCTCCAATGTCTCATGTTCTTCTACCCTTGCCAACCCAGCTTTCTAACATCTGGTCCTCTCTCCCCCGTCCCCTCTTGGAAGAGAAGACAGTCATTTGGTCTCCCTCCTCCGGTTTTTTTTTTTTTCTTCCTCCACCTGGCGCCTTGTGAGAGCCAATGGCCCCTCTTCCCCTTAGCACAAAATAGGATGGTTTAAATTCCACATCCCTCACCACAGCTTTACTATTTGGAGAGCTCTTTCCAGTTGTCTTCCCACCAGTCCCTCCTCATTTATTGCCACATCCCTTTCCCTCCAGCCAGGTACCTCTATTGGAATCACTCCAAAGACATTAGTCACCTCTTTTTTAAGTGCCCATTCACATCCACTATCTGAAAGTGAGTCCTTATTAGATGTTGGCCTGCAAGGAGAAGACCCCTCCCCCTTTCGAGAGAATGGATTTAATCAACATGACCTACTCTGGCAGCTCTATATGCGAAACTGTTGGTAAGCTTGCCTTTGGTGCTGCAATCATTCACATTTGGATGGAGCGCAACTTTCGTAGATGGACTTCCAACACCAAATCCTTCGATAAGATTTGGAATGCCATCTACTTTGATGTCTCCTCCCTGTTCTCTTTGATTTCCTTGTCTTCTTATTGTGGACTCCCCAAGGAACAAACTCATTGTTGCTTCCTCGGGCTTACCCTCTTCTCTTTTGCTCACCCCCTATCCCTACCCCTACCCCTACCCCTTAGGGGTTGTAGCATTGTTTTTTGTTTATTTCCTTCCCCTTTTGTGGCCTTATATATCCCCACTCCCCTTTTTCTTTCCTTTGGTATTGAATTTCTTATTCACAAAAAAAAAAAAAAAAAGTATGTGAAGGTTGAAAGAGTTTTAAAGGGTATTTTTCAGCAAGAATAGTAGACATTCGGTTTATCATATAAGCAGAAGTTGGGACAACATCCCCCAATATGTCTGAGGAACATTCATATACCCAAAATTTAAGATCAGGCAACCTCAAGAAGGTGACAGTTTTTTTCTCTCAGATACACCATTTTATTGAGGTGTATCAGTACAAGAAAACTGAACTTCTACTCCATTTTCATCTAAAGAATGACTTAGGATGTTTGTTTATATTCTCGTACCTGATCAGCACGAAACGCTTTTATTTTCATTCCAAACTGAGTTTCCACCATCTTGTAAAAGGTCTGAACAGTTGAAGGAACCTCATCGAGGCTATTTGTTTTTGTGAATAAAATAAGTCATTACTAGAGAAGAGAAATTCAAGGGACCCCTAAAAGGGAGGGGGTTGGATGAGAACATGCAATACAATTTACAACACTTTTCAAGGGGGAGGCAAGGGAGTGTAAAGGAGATGAGGGAAGAACCCAAGCATCAATAATTAATCCATTTCTAGGGATGTCAGCACATCGATCCGTAGTTTTAAAAAATCTCCAAAATTTCTCTTATTTCTCTAATTTTGACATGTCCAAGACGAAACATTTCACCAAAGTTTTGCTTATTTTGGTCACAAAATGCATTGTTTCAGCGAAATTTCACCAAAATTTTTGTATTTCACTAGTTTCGGATCCGAGATGGTAAAATGGAACGAGTTTTTGAATCTTGCATCGAGCAATGGTGGTAGCTAGCTTGGATCTGACATCAAGGAGAATAGAGTCTTGTATCTGCTAAAAGGATCTGGACTGGTCAATCTTCTGAGGTTACACTCAAACCAGATGTGGTAGATGGCTACACCAAATGCAAGCTTATCCACTGAGTCACAACAAAACGTGCCAGCAAAGGGCAAAGCCATCAATATCCATTCTCTCTCAAAGGGAATAATCCCTTCTTCTACAAGGTCAACATTTAGCCAGAAGATTTTTTCAAAGCGAGGAGGAGAAAGGGCAGATTAAAAAAAAAAAAACAAAAAGAGACGATCCACCTTTTAAAGAGGCAACCAACAAAGCCAGCAAAGTGGAGACACCGGAATCTATCTTCGAAGAAGGAAGCTCTTAGTAGGGAGGCAGCGGGAGAACACCCTCCAAACTGTGAGACTACAGTGGGGTATATGCCACTTAAACCAGACCAGATTGCACCAAGCTTTAACTGACCCACGAGCTCTAATGAGATCTCAAGCCGACTTGGCACTGAAGAGACTCCGTCGAAGAAGCTAACCAGATCACAATGTCACTATTACCTCTGGGCCTTTTAGGGATACTTAGAAGACCATTCCAGATGGCAGTCAAGGATGAAGAGGAGGGGGGTTGGGGGAAGGCAATCCTTCATGCTGAATGATATCATCCTGTCAAATCCAGAACTGTAATAACTCTATCACCGAGTGAAGAACTCCTTATCAACCCATCCAATCCCTAAAACCGTACCTCTAAAGGATATCTTTCCAAATGAGAATGTCATAATGATAGAACCATGAGCATTTAGGCGGGCATGGGCGTGTAAGAAGGCGGACTACCACTTAGTGCTAAAAGATTACAGCTATAAGCCAATGGGTGCTAATTATCTAGCGAAAATCTAGTGGAGGCACCATCATCAAACATGGATCTGTTAACTTCAGACCCAGGAAGTCTTAGCTTCAAGATCCTTTTCCAAACCCAAAAGGCATCTGAAATGGCGGGAGCAGTCCATATGGAGTCATCTTGAAGAAGACAAGAATAGACCCAATCAACCCAAAAACTCTCTCTTAGCCTCTAGCTTTTAAGGCCCTCTTATCATTTTTCTTTTTGATTTTTATCTATTTAACAAAAATCATTAATGAAAACCTTTTTGGTCAAATGTTTTTTTGTGAGAAATAGTTTGGTATCCCTATGTGCAAAATGGTTTTTGAAGAAATGGGTGAAGAGATTCCCTTCACCCATCTTCCTTATAACTCTCTTTCTCCACTTTGGACTGTAGAAGAGAGGGCAACGGGCTTGAATTTCTAATTACAAAGCAAATGACTACTTTACCCTTCCATATTGAGACTTTTTTTTTTCTATGAATACCATATTGTGACTTTATACACATGCTCATTAAAGTTCAGCGCAAAAATAACTGAAAATTAATTTTGGCCAAAACACATAAATGGCTCTTGATCTCTTTTTGGTTTTTGTGTTTTATCAATTTTTTTTTAATAGAAACAAGCTCTGTAAATGATACCAAATGCAACTGAAACCGTTTTTGTGAACAAAAATAAAAAAGAAAAATGATACCAGAGAGGGCCTAAATCGATTTGAGGATTCCTGTATAATTGTCATATGTAAGTCCTCTCAAACCAAGGCTCCCCTCGTCTTTGGGGAGACAGAGATAGAGGACCAATTGATAGGGTGCAAGAATCTGGTGGCATCACAACCCTTCAAAGGAAAGGCACACATGAAGGGTTCCAAGTTCGAAATGTTGGACTGGGGCAGCCCAAAGATACCAGACCAGTAGATATAGGAGGATTGAAGAATAGATCCGATCAGCTCATGGTGACTTTTTATTGGACACCCATGTGGTTCAGGAAAAATCATCCATAAATAAAATGAAATAATAACACCCAAAAAGAGAAGTGATTGGGGAAGGTCCTCAGACATTAGAATGCACTAACTGAAAGTAGTTTTATACGTGCTCAAAGGATAATTGACTTTACAATGCTTGGACAACTGACACAATTCACAAGACAATTGAGGACCTTTGACTGACTTGAACATCTTAAGAAATAACAAACGAAGAGAATGGAGAGACATATGACCCATATGTCTGTGCCATAACAATAGCTGAGCATTAGCTTTATGCACTCCTTTACTCAAGCAAGCAATGGAAGAGCGTTCTTCAATGATGTAGAGGCCACCCTACTCATGACCACCACCAATCCTCTTCCTCATTATTAGGTCCTAAAATATAAAATAAAAGGGAAAAAAAAAAGGTCGTACTACAATTATGTTTTTTGGTTAACTGGCTGACAAACAATAAATTTGCATGAAACGATGGAACATGAATAACAGATGAAAGAGGAAACGAAGAGGATTAATAATAAGTATCCTTACCAATAAATTGAGAAATGGACACATCAACAAGTTTAAAACCCTAAAAAGAACTAATGACGAAAATCCCTCATGCTTAGCTATCATATGATCAATGGCTCTTGAGTCTATAACTTGGGAGCTAGAAGGAACAAATTGGGAATGATTAACTGATGCTTCGGTTGTAATAGTTGAGATGATTCTAGTATTTGGTTTCTCTAGAGATTCTTTCAAGAGAACAATTGATTAGATAACTCTTGGATAGCACAATCATGGGTGTCAACGGAAACACCACCATCACTCAGAAGAGGCCTCAGTAAAATCCAGATTTGCACTTTGTTCTTTAAAGTTGACTGGTTTTAAGTGTGGATAATGAATACAACAATAATCTTTAGTGTCCCTTGGTCTTCCATTGTGGCTGCACTTCAAGCAGTTCTTTTCTTCCTTAGTAAGGTGACGATTCTGAACTTTGTTCTAAGAAATGCTCGATTGTACACCCTTATAACCAGCAGCTAAGGCAAACTTGTCTTCTCCAAACCATTTGGACATAGAGGCTCGAGAAGCCTCCCCTCTAATATAAGTTATAGACACTCTCAAGTGCCAGAAGGTTTTTTAGCAAAAACCTGAACACGCTGCAATTCAAAATTGGAGGGAAGTATAGAAAGAAATTTGAACACACGTTGCTGCTCCTTTCTATTTTTTAGTACCTCCGGATCAATGGTGACTGTTGGTCATGATCCAACCATAGTTGTCAAGGCGTAAAATCGATCCAAGTCGGTGGAGGGGTGGCTTCTCGATTTGGCAATGAATCGCCAGTTATGGCATTGCCATGGCGGTCAAATCGCCCATGTGTCATTTTTTATTTTTCATATTTTCTAAAGTTATTTAGTATGCTACTTTTTTATTTCCCCTATTTTCTAAAGTTTTTTAGCATACTACAAGCCTACAATATATACCCTATAACATATAAAACCAACATTAAGCAACATCAAATCATCAAAAATCAACATAGCCCTATCAAAATCACCCTGCATTTTACAAAAAATTGACCGCCTAGTGAATCAGGTGTGTCGCCATGGCACCGCCTATCAGCCAATGGCGACCGCCATTTGTGAATCATGTAAATCGTAGCACTACTGATGTAGATAAGTCACTTGGGCTTATGTTATTGTAAATAAGCCTTGGGTTGTGTTATGTATGTGTTGAGCTTTTGATCCCATGGGTTTTCTTTGAAATGAACCACTTTAATGGGCCTAAAATATGGGTAGAAGGTAGAAAAAGGGGATTTAATTTATTAGTTTAGTTAGTTGCTATTTAATTCAATAAAGGCCCATTAGGCCATTGGTCGGTTGTAAAGTCCTATATCGACTATTAGTTAGTTAGTCCTACTCCATGTTGGAGTCATAAAGTCAAGTCCTAGTCCTATTTTGAATTCCTAGTTGTAGTAGGAGTGTCTAGTCCTATTGGGAAACTAGCTCCTAGTTGTAGTAGGAATGTCTAGTCCTATTAGGAAACTAGCTCCTACTAGTAGTTTGATTGCTATTTTGCCCTCTATAAATAGAGGAGCTTATATACTTATAATTTCATATTTGAATGAATGAATTATTGAGTGATTACTCTTTAGCTAAAAAAACTGTTATTGAGAGGTGAGATGCCTAAACCTTTGAGGGGTGTGATACCCAAAACCTGAAGGGTGAGATACCCATTCCTTTATTCTCTTTCACCTTTCTCAACCCTCCATCAATTCTTCTTTTTCTATTTTTATTTTCTGTTTATTGTTATTAAAAGTTCAAACCTGTTAAAGCATACAAAATCAGAATTAGTCAACCAAAGAGTTCTTGTTCTTGAAGCCAATCGACCCTCATTGCTGCCAAAGTTTGAGATCTGATCTACAGATCCTTTGGAGGACTGGTTCTTCTATACTCTAAGAAGATCAATCGATCCTCTCTTGAAGGTTATCTGAAGAAGACACGTTGTTGTTCCTACAGAATTCTTCACATTCTCTCTCCCAGGTCTAAAAATCAAGAAAGCGCATGACTCCATAACTAGCTGTCAGAAGCCCTTCATATTTGGGGGGGTTTTTATACCCTCCCTAGGGACTATCTACACCCAAAAGTGCAGCTCAATCAGACTCCCATAGACCTGGCCGCACCTTTCTCTCTCCAGCTCTATAAAAGGTCTTTCTCTCTCCTATCAGGTTGGGGTTTGGGCTGGTTTTGCTCCTATATGGGTATTGTATCCTTGGGGGTTTATTTGATGGTATTATTTCTTTGTTTTTTGCTCATATTTCTATTGTTTGGAGTTATAAACTACGGAGTTAGTTACTTGTAATCTACTCCTGCATTAACTGCCATGAACTTCTTTTTCCGCCAGGATGCCAAATCGCCGCCTAAGCGACACCATGACAACTATGGATCCAACTCCTCCCACTTTTTTTGTGAGACAGCTGAAATAGCCTTCAATAGACAAACTCGTTGGATCAATAACCACCTATTCTCGTTGAAGATGATAAATCCGAACATTTTCATGCTTTTGGGAATCAAGGTTTAAGGTCTCGATCTCACCCCTAGTCTCGCTATACCAAAAAGAGAGATCTGGCGAGATCTTGCCGATGTCTTGTATATTGCCTAGTCGACTCGGTGATTGCTTTCGGTGGCCATATGGTCTTTGTAGCAACTGAAACTTGCCATATCCTATTTTAGGTCTTCTAAACACGTTGAAAACATCAATTTTTTAAAAATCAAATCCAAAATGGTACTTTGACTCTGTACCCTATATAAGTAGTCTTCGGACCCTTCACCCTAAGCTATTCCACTATAAAAACAAACGACTATCGACCATGTTTCTATGAAAAAAATAGTTTTGAGAAGTTGTTTTTACCTAAAACTGTTCTTGAGAAGAAAAGGATCTCCAAAGGTTGATGATGAAGTGATAATCGACAATCTCCAAGTGTTGAGTTGTTAATCTACAATGTAGAGGAGAAATTTGGCAAGAAAACAATAGAAAGCTCACTTTTTTCTTTACAACAGGGCAAGATAGCCGAGAGATGTCGAGTTGAGTCGAGTTTAGGGTTGAAATTATGTATATACCCCATGTAATTTGGTCTCGAGTCGAGTCGAGACTGAGATGTTCACCGAGATCTCGGCTAGATCTTGAGATCTCGTCCGAGATATTATACATTTTATATATCGCCTCTCATCTCGTCTCGCCATTTTCAAATAGAGAGATAATAGCGTGAGATCTCACCGAGTTCTTAAACCATATCGAGAATAAGTTTTTTGAACCAATTCCCAAATATACTTGGTTGTCCTCATGAACAAATACTTTCGGCTGATAGAAGATTCCATCGAATGAAGTAACCATCCCATCATTGTTAGATTAAGACTATTTCACTCATTATAGGAAGAGAATCCTTTCTTTGGCTCCTTCACCTTGTCATTAATATAGCTCATCAACCATTTACTCCCAATAAACTTCTTAGCGGACTGAGACCACTCGAGATAATATCTCCCATTAAGTTTCACTGTAGTAATCATCATCACAGGATTATCATCGCATCCATTTCCAGAGCTTACTGCAACTTAACGTGATTCTCATTCTGACTACCATCTATTGTTGTAGATTGAACCTCCATTCTTCAGCTTCAAGACTAAAATCAATCACAGATAACAACTGCACAGTACAGTTGGTGAGCTGTGGTGTGCAAAGAAGCCCACACTCACCAGGAGGTCTTGAGTTCGAGCCTCTTGGCTGTTATCTACTTCCCTTCCCTGCCTATCAAAAAAAAGAAAAAAATCTATTACAGATCACCCAAAGGTAATGAGGAACAAATCAAAACTTCAAACAGCAATGAGGCTTGATCACAAGCCTTAAACACCACCAGATCTGATCTTCAATTATAAAGCATCACTGATCTGGTCAGTCTTCAAAAGAGAAATCGCAGCATTGTTAAGAGAGATCGCAGGATTTAACAGGTGTTATGATCAAGAGCCTGGTCAAGGCTGCTGTGATACCATGATGTGAGAGCGAGAGAATAGGTCAATTAGAGCACCACGCCTCCTATTTATTCAACTAATTGATTTAAAAATAAAGAGGACATAAATGCCCTTAGACATAAGACATTACATATTGAGAAACCCTAATTCCTGGAGAGTGCAGGGTTGCCCCTGCTAATAACACTAACACTACTGTACTAGAAACATGGACCCCGAAACAGAAGTAGACAAAAGTCATGCTGCTAGCCCCAGTCATGTCTTCTTTCTTTTGGACTCTTTCTCGTACTGCTTATTCTCATAGAAATCTAAAGCTTGTTAGCCTGATTCAAGAGCATGTAGTACTAGTAGATGTTATAACTGTCCCTGGTTCATTTCATGGTGAAGAAAAATATTTTCCCCTCTATAAGCATAAATCTATGTATGATATGTATCCGTGCCATATCTTCTGTATGGAGCTTTTGGTGATATACTCTTCTATTTATGTTGTATCATATATGGTGTATGATCGCCAGGTTCTAAGAAAGTGATAACTTGTCTGAGATCCTTTATTCTTGTGTATCTTGATATGATTTTGAATTCAGAAAGATTAGATACTCTAGAATGATTTCCATAACTGTCACATTTCTTCTGCTTTGGCTTCAGAAATGTAATGCTTCGTGTAGATTCAAAGCAAGGAGCTCCGAAGGATGGGAACTCTTCTCTTGAACTTTTCCAGGTCATTTCACTTTCTTGTTTCATTTTTTTTTTTTTTTTTGTACCAGATATTCTTATTTCATTATGATAATGGAGTCAGTCAATGCACCTATGTTCTTCAATATATTCATTACAAACTATTCAGTAATATGTCTGGGACCAAGTTTTGCATTTATGGGAATTTGGAAATATTGATCGTTGGCAAATATATAGGTACATTGAATTTTTTTGTTGTTTGTTGTTTGATATGGATGAAAACAATTAAGTTGCAAAAGAACACTGAAGAGGAAGTGAGTATTGTGACAGGCTACAAAGCATGGAATCAAGATCCCTTTTTCCTTTCATCGCATATTAAAAGTGGCTTATGTTTTTCACATTGAAGCTAGTTCAATCTATTGGCTTTGGAGTTACTACGAAGGTTATTTTGATTACCTTTGCAATGAGTCCTAGATATGCAATTTGGAGTTTGTTAGAGCTAGTTACTTCAATTTATGGACAGGGTCCAAATTTTTTGTTGGGTTTATTTATTTTGAGTTATGTGAGATCCCAAACTCCAAATTGGGATAAGGTTATGGTTGTTGTTGTTGTGAGATCCCAAACTGGTCCCATTAGACTTGAGATCTACTTTGATGGGAATTATTGCTGACCTGCTTATTCTACCATCGTGGGAACTTTTTTTTTTTCTTTCTTTCATCTTTTGGGTTGAACAATAAATTCATTACCAAGGAGGAAAAGGAAAAGAGGGAATGTACAACCCCCTCCATTGCTTCTCTTAACTGTCTGAACCATCGTTTCTTTCTTCTCCTTGTCTCTCCATTTTATCATATCTAATGTACTTATTTGATCTAAGAAGGACCTTGTGTCAGAATTGATAAATTCTATGGCTCTAGGGGCAAAGAAAAGAAAAACTAATAGAGAATGCTACAAACCCATTAGAGGATAGGAGGAGGGGCAAAAGAAGAAGGGGGATACCCCAAGAGGCTACAATAAGCATGTTCCTAGGGGAGTTGCTCAACAACCGACGAGGAAGCAATCAGATCTTGGAACTGACATTGAAAAAGATGGCATTCCAAATCCTATCAAAAGATCAAAGCTAGAAGTCCATCTTCGAAGATTCCGCTCCATCCAAAGGTGGTTGATGGTAGCACAAAAAGCAAGCTTCCATACAATCTCACAGATAGAAAATCCAACAAAGATCATGTCTATCTAGATCCATTCCCTGAGAAAGTGAAGAATGCTTCTCCTACCAAGCCAACAATTACAAATGACTTTTTTCCAAATAGAGGAAGAGAAAGGGCAACCAAGGAAAAGATGCTCAATGTCTCCAATCCCATTCTAGCAAAGACAACAGGCCAGAGGGACATGTATATAACGGAAGAGGAGGTAGGACCGTAGGATTGGGCAGTGAGATAGTTGAAGAGAGCTCTCCAGGTTGTGAAGCTATGCCTTTGAACCAAACAATCTTGTGCCAAGGAGTGAGGAGGGAGCGGGGACAGAGAAAATTCCATGTAGAAGTGACAATGCTGAAGGATCAGGGGACCATATGACCCTATCCCCACCCACCAAGGAAGAGGGCAGGAGGATAGGAAGATATTGGGGGCACCATGTACCATTTTGAATGATGGAGGAAATTGTAGCATGTCTGTTCAACCCTGAAGAGTAGACTGACCTGGCTCTAACATGGGGGAGGAGGACCCCAGAAGGATGCCATTTGTCTAGGCAAAGGGAAGTGCTAGGCCATCCACAATGATGGATTGGGTAGCACAGATGGTAGTGGGATGAAGGCTAATAATGTGATGCTAGACCCAAGAAGCATCAGAGTGAGGGGAACCCGTCTAGAGAGTCTGTACGAAGGAGAGAAGAATAACCCAAGAAACCCAAATGCTATTGTGGTTGGATACCGGCTTCTAGATAAGCTTGAGAGTACCAGTAGAGTTGACATCGTGAACTCTGTGAAGACACATGCCCCATTCGGACTTGGGGTAGCGAATAGAGGACCATTTAACTGGATGGAGGATTTTTTTCTGAATCAACACCTATCCAAAGGAAGGAACACATAAGGCTACGTCACCCATGTGGCAGTGGATCACTTACCACATAATTCTGGTTTATTTGTGTCAATCCAATCAAGCCATAAATTCATTCAGAGAGATTTTTCAGTTGCGCAAAGTTTAATTGTGTTGTAAACCTGAAGGACTTGGTTCTTTCATTCATAGTTTTCTGTGAAATTTCGAAAATTTTGACATGCCCAAGACGAAACAGGAGGAGAAATCACAAGCAGTATAATTCAGTCGAAATTCCACTGATTTCAGTCACAAAAATGCACACCGTTTCATCAAAATTTCGGTCATTTGCCCCCCGAAATGGCCAAGTGAAACTCATGGAAAAAATGCACTATTTCGGTCAAAATCTTGCTAATTTCAATCTGACTGAAACGAGACCGAAATAAAAATTTCCAAACCATGCTTTCATTATAGCAGTGAGAAGTGAGCAAGTGGCAAAGTATGTGCATGGAGCCCCCCTAGTAAATTTTCTCCCAAAATGCATCTCAAATCATCTCTTCAATGAGTGAAGAGAGGAATAAATTGACTTATTTTCTTGGGGAAAGGGGATTCAGGTCATAATCATGATTATTTTGTACTTACCTGTGGTATATTTCTTGAGAGATATGGTGCATCAGATTACCAATTGTATCCATGCTGTGCCCAATTCAAACTTTCTTCTTCTTTCTGTTAGATGAACCGTCTTTTTTAATCCTTGTAAAGAATCCTTTTTGGTAGAATGAAGCAGTTTCCCTTGCACCTTATAATTTCTTGAACATATTTATTGAATTCACTATTGCTTGCACAATATAACGTCATCTTATCTTTTTTATAATGTAGGTAGAGATCTACCCGCTGAAGATACATCTAACTGAAACAATGTACAGAATGATGTGGGAGTATCTTTTCCCAGAAGAAGAACAAGACTCACAGCGGCGGCAGGCAAGCTACATTTCTCATAATTAATATGATATCATGCACTATATTTAATTGCAGAGCTTATAGCCATGGATGAGTCACCTTCTGAAACATGCAGGAAGTTTGGAAGGTTTCAACCACTGCTGGCTCAAAACGTGTAAGAAAAGGGGCATCTTCCAATGAATCATCTATGTCAAGCAGCCATTTGACAAGAGAACCTGATGCTCCCTCCAAATTGAGTGCCCCTGCTGCTTCTGTAATTACTTCTGGTGCTAGTCAGTCTTCTGGGTCTATTGATTCTTTCCAAGTGAGTTTTCTGAAGCCTTTAATTTCCAATTTAATATGTTAACTGAGGAGAAATTTGCACATGGGACTGAATTTATGTTTGAATTATTAAAGTGACCTGGAAAGGAAATGTGCTAAACATCTTGTATTCGGATAATTAATAATTAGGATTCATGGGAGAGAAATAGTTTTCAGTATTGTTCAGGCATGGATTTGATGAAAAGAATATGGTTTGGATGGTCCTATAGTGATATGTTCATGTTTAAAATGTTTTTACACTAAATATTTGGTTTTGTCTTACTCCGTATTTTTCTCCTATACATTTAAACTCGTACTATTCATTTATTTTATGGAAAAATTGCTTTTTTCGTTTTTTTCACTTGTTTATCATGTCCAGAAGTACATAAATTTTCTCATTAGAATGGACCACCGAGACAAGTAGACAACATATCAGTAGAATGACTGTTTACATTATACACATGGAGGCCTTTGTGGTCTGCAACCAATGAATACCTGTTCTTGGATGCCAGATATTTGATTTGATCAAATGATCAGACCATCTGGAAATTCCAGTGGTTAGATGGAAATGTCAGTGGTTAGAGGATCAGGTTCTGATTTGTCTTATAACTTCTATAGTGAAAAGGCTTGACTAAAATGTAAATATATTGGAAGGTGGGGAATGTCAAATTGGATATACATTTGATTTAGGAAATCTAGGTTCTTGGCTATGGCAGTGCATCAGTATGAAGATTGCCCTCAACCAGCAAGTAAGCATCCAGAATCAAGTACAACAATGTAGGAACTTTTTTAGGTGAAAATGTTACATCCAAGTTCTATTTACCACTTCTGATGATATGTGGGGTCCACTGTCGATTTTCTTTGTTAAACCCTTATTTAGGTACAATTTTGAGGATCTTTATTGATCTGAAATGACAATTTTTAGCAGTAAATGAACTTCTACTGTAAGGTTATTTGGATACAATAATACGGTCATATTATTTTCCAGAATAACATACCAGTGCTTACATGCAGGTGTCAAAGTTGCAAAATTTAAAAGGAAATATTGCAAGCGGTTCAACCCCAGAGCTCAGGCGCACATCATCATTTGACAAGACATGGGAAGAGAACGTAGCAGAGTCTGTGGCTAATGAGCTTGTATTACATGTTCACTCTTCAAGCATCTCTTCAAGAAGTGATCCACTTTCCTCAGCACTAGAGCACCCAGAGGAATCAAGAAACAAACCAAAAGACTCCAAGCAAATCAAATCGGGGCGCCCATCTCATGAAGAGAAAAAGGTCACAAAGTCGAATGATGAGAAAAGAGCTCGACCCCGGAAGATGATGGAGTTTAACAACATCAAGATTAGTCAGGTTTGTCTTTTCAGCCTGGTCTGAAATTGAACTTTGAGATGGACTCTCTGTTGGAGTGACTTTTTGTTTCATAATTGTCTTCTAGGTTGAATTACTGGTTACTTATGAGGGATCGAGATTTGCTGTGAGTGATCTGAGATTGCTGATGGATACTTTTCACCGTGTTGACTTCACTGGCACATGGAGAAGGTTGTTTTCACGTGTTAAGAAGCATATCATCTGGGGGGTCCTAAAATCTGTAACAGGAATGCAGGCAAGTGATCAGCATTGATAGCCAATCTGACTTAATGAATTAACACTTTTCTACACCCAAAGTGCATGCTTTCCAATCTTTCAAGTTTCAATACCAATCTCCAGTTGCAACCTTAGTGACCGCTTGTGAATTTAAGTTGGAAAATGGAATGGAAGCGAAACTACTGGAGTATCAAATTGGAGAATCTCTGTGGTTTTGGAGCATCTATCAGTCTATCTATTCATCTATCTATAATGGCAGCTTTTATTCATATTATGTAAATTTGCATGTTTATAATTTCTAAGATATAAAAAAATTTGGCACTACATGTAAAATTTAAGAACCTAAGGGCATAAAATATGACTGGGATATTAATCAGCCTAAATATTATTTATTTAAACTTTAAAAATATTTTTTTCTACTTTGCCTAGGGTTATTTTGTGTAAATAATTACTTGTTTAAAATTTAAAAATGTTTTCACCACTTTTCCTAATATTATTCATTTATTTGATTTTGACTTGTGTTTGCTATCTTAATGTCAATTTCGAATCCGACTGAAACTGACCCCAACTTGGACAGCACCCCAACTGGATTGAGAAAATTGAATTGCAAACAATACTCAAATCGTTTAAACTTTGTAAAGAAATGTGATCCGACACATCATTGTGTTGCTCTTCTAAAAGAGAGACAGGAGAGAGGGAAACATGTTCCAAGTGTTGGAGATGTTCCCTATAGATTTAGGCGCTGAGGTTGGACTTCTTTAACGAGTTAGGTTGGCCTATGCCAGTGTTTGCTTCACATTGGCCTTGTGGTACCTTAAATTATCTGATTCTTAAGTTGTATCTGGTCATTAAAGTGAATGCATCTACAATTATATGATCTCCCCAAGCCAACCAACTTGCTATTTCTTTCTTGTTGTCTAGGGGAAGAAGTTCAAGGATAAAGCCAATAGCCAAAGGGAGCCCAGTGGACCCGGTGTTCCTGATGGAGATCTTAATTTCAGTGACAGTGATGGAGGTCTGGCTGATAAATCTGATCAGTACCCAATATCTTGGCTCAAAAGACCCAGTGATGGAGCTGGTGATGGATTTGTCACATCAATAAGGGGTTTATTCAATTCTCAGCGCCGCAAGGCTAAAGCATTTGTCCTGCGAACAATGAGGGGTGAAGCAGATAATGAATTCCCTGGAGAGTGGAGTGAAAGCGATGTCGAGTTCTCTCCCTTTGCTAGGCAACTGACCATAACAAAAGCTAAGAGGCTCATTAGGCGGCACACAAAGAAGTTCAGAGCACGAGGGCAAAAAGGTCTGTTTATTTTCTTCTTCTTACTTTATTCATTTATTGTTTGTTTCTGCATGTCATGCATTTTAATCTCATCCGACAATTTAAATAATGTTGAGGCTGCCTGTGTCTATTATGTGCCATATGTAGCTTAGGTAATACCTATCCCTCCAATAAATGATAACAATCTAATATAACTGGAATAAGAATTGCTGGATGTTAGAAATGAGAGACACTGGATTATGAGGTGGCAGACAGGATTTTATTTGGGTGCCTGTTAGTGAAGACTTTCAGTCAGGGTGTATAAGACGCATCAATGATTGACTTCATCCCATAAATGAATTAATTGGTCTGTTCCTATATGGAACCAATCTTATCATTTCCCTTTCAATTTTTCTCTGCTTTTTCTTTTCCTTTTTTTTTTTTTGGGAGGGTGGGGGGGGTTTGGGTGGGAGAGAAGAAACTCAGAGGGAGAGGGAACAATACCAGAAGAACCATTCTCCTCCATTGCATGGGACTTTGTTCTTTATAAGTGCCACTTTTAGACACCTTTTTTAAAACATTGGGTAGAATTGGCTTCATAAGGAGAGAACTCTATGCCTTGAAAATCCTGATGAGGAGATGGATATATCAGTGGCAATAACTGGAAGTGAATCTTGGCTTGTGCGGGCCAGGCTACTTAGGTTAGTGACGGCCATTGATCCAATCCAATATGAAGTACGGCCTAGCAATGGGTGCTTTTGTTAGTCTTCTTTGACCTCATTCCACTTTTGAATGGCTTGGCCACTCTAAATGGTCTAAATGTAAATGTGGCAGTCTAAAAAAAGAATGGATCCTCAGGGTCCTTTCACTATCGGGAACATGATGAGTTGGTTTGAAGAGTTTGTCTCAAGTTGAGAGGAGGCACAGGGTACTGCTATTGTATTACTTTTTCCTTCATGGAATTGTTATGTCTAAGTGTAATCCTTTAGATGTATTAGTAGCAGTGCTTCTTTTGCACCACCTGCTTTGCCTTTATAGTTCCATTATCTATAGATAGGGATCCAACACCAATGCTTAAGTTTTAGGTCTGAACATTCTGATCCATGATTCTAGGGTTTTTCTAACCTGATCACTGGATTTTTAGATCTGAGGGGCCGATTCTAGGGTTTTTGAGATCAGTTCTGGCAAGTTCGATCCTCAATTCCGATACCAGGATCCCATTGAAAGTATTAGACACATTGGGGTCTTTGGTGGATTCGGAGGATTTGAGTGGTGGCCAGGTTAGTATGCAGGCACTGCATAGATGCAAGAAACTTTGTATGGGAGAAGGAACCTTCCTTGCTCCTTTTAGTCATTGATTAGCTTCCAATGAAAAATCTTGACACACAACTTGTTCCCATGAGAACTCAAGAATTGAAATCTGTTTGTCCATCAAATTACAAAAAATGTCCTGTGCAAGACTGATCTGTGATGTTTACTTATTTCTCATTATGTACTCTGATGAGGCCTTGACCCTACGAAGAATTTAAAGAGTTATATAGTACCTTGACCCTGCAAAAAGAAGGTTGGGCAGTTATCTAGTGATAAGGATGCAATATTCCAATTAAGGGGTATTCATGAAGGAACCCATGCCCCTACTCTCAACCCAATACCACAATGCAATATTCCAAGATGCACCAAGGCATCTCTGACTAGAGAATATGGGGAAACTGATTCCCCCAAGAGGAATGTCCCTCCCTACCCCCTCTCCCTCACCCCAACCCCCAGGGAAAAAAAATTGTGTGTGCAAAATATGATTGGTGCCTTGGTGGGTAAGACTCGTGGCTTTTATTTGGCTGGTGGTTCTGTACAAGGTTTTGATTGCTAATAATTTGAAGAAAGAGATTCAAATCAGTAATGCAAGCTGTGCGAGAAATATAGACGGTTGCTACCAAATGTAATGATACCATACATTTAGTGCCCATATGTGGTCAATTCGCATAAATATTCTTATACAATTTTTGTAACCAGTTAACATGAAATCAACAATGTAGTCTGTTCTCTTTGCTTATCCAATTTCCTTTATACTTCAGGTTCATCTTCTCAGCAGAGAGACTCACTTCCATCATCTCCAAGGGAGACCACACCATTTGAAAGTGATTCCTCAAGCGGGTCTCCCTATGAGGACTTCCATGAGTAGAGTAACTCCGGTGCATCAAGCTTCATTCAGATGCTACATGTGGGCATTCCGCAAGGGGCCTGTTTGTCTCCTCCGATCTACTAACTGCAAGCAGTATAGAATTGTAATTGTATTAATTTATTTAACTCGGTGCAGAACTTGGATGATGATTTGAGATTCAAGCTGTTGGCCGAGTTTTCTCCGATAAAGGGCAGACCAAGAAGTCTGCATGCAGGGGAAATTGTAAGCTGTGCTCCCTCTGTGATTTGAGGGAAAGCATTAAAGATGACCTTAGTTGTACAAGTGTGTAGCTCTGCTTTCCGTCTGTAAGTGTATTTTTAGCTACTCATTAGGAGTTCCTGGGATGCAAGAGTTCCAAAGTTTTTGTGTCTTATCTATTCGGGGATGAAATAAAGGTCAAATATATGGAGGAAACGGGTTATAGCTCTGTAACTTGTAACTTTGTGAAATATACGTTTTTGCTCTCTCTCTCTCTCTCTCGTGTGTCTTCTCCGACCCTTTTTTTTTTTTTTTTAGGAAGCAAGAAAAACAAGAAGTTTATTGAGTTGCATAAAAGAAAATTTTTTTTTTTTTTTTTTGGTACTAGAATTTTTTATTAGAGTTGCATAAAAGAAAAAGGAAATTGTACTTGGTTAAGTAATAAATTGTTTCAGATATGCTCCCCTTGGTTGACACCAATCACATCATATGGTTGCCCTGGGATTTTGTACTCATACCATGTGTAAGTTTTACTTCTGTCATAAAAAAATGATTTTATCATTGAGACAAAAAGGAACCTCAAAAAGTGTTACCAAATTGTTACCAAAAATTCATATAGGGGCGAGGGTTCTTACGCCAAGACAGTTTATTTTTATTAATTTTATTTTGAAAGAAAAAAATAATAATGTAATCATGTGTCTAGGCGTACAGGACGCTGCAGACTCAGAAACGCTTTTCCCTTCATATATTTACAGGAGTGGATGTGTTTTGGTGTGGAAGCCCTATCAGCTATGTTTGCTTATATCTCATGTGCTTGCGAGGATTCTTGTTCAAAGATTAAGACCTAGTCCTGACCACATTGTATCTTTCAATCAGAACGGTTTTGTCAAAGGGAGGAACATTCAAGATAGTGTCTTAATTTGCCATGAATTGCTTCATAAAATCAAACAAAAGAGGCATGGCAAATTCTGTTTTATGTCAATTAAGATTGATATGAACAAAGCCTATGATCAGCTTGAATGGGACTTCTTGGAGAAGGTTCTTCATTCTTATGGTTTCCATCAAACTTGGATCAAATGGGGGAGGAACATTCAAGATAGTGTCTTAATTTGCCATGAATTGCTTCATAAAATCAAACAAAAGAGGCATGGCAAATTCTGTTTTATGTCAATTAAGATTGATATGAACAAAGCCTATGATCGGCTTGAATGGGACTTCTTGGAGAAGGTTCTTCATTCTTATGGTTTCCATCAAACTTGGATCAAATGGATTATGTTTTGTGTTACCACCCCTCAGCTGGCTGTTCTCTTGAATGGGTCTCCTCTCAGTTTTTTCCAACCTTCAAGAGGCATTCGACAAGGAGATCCTCTATCATCCTATCTTTTTGTGCTCTGTGTTAAAGTTCTCTCATCTCATTTGGCATTGGCGGCTAATCAAGGAAAGCTTTGTGGTCTTCCAATCTCTAGAGGAGAATATATTTCTCAAATGGCTTTTGCTGATGATTTGATCCTTTTTGGTAGAGCTTCCTCAAGAGAATTGCATGATTTCATGGATGTCCTCGATGCTTAGTGTGCCAAATCTGGACTACTTATTAACCTGAATAAGACCCGAGTCCATTATAGTCGCAATGTGGATTCTTGTATACGAAGACTCTTTGCTGATCGTCTCCAACTTATCCAAACTAGTCGGTTGGATGTCTATCTTGGGGTTCCCTTCATTGGAGGTAAGATCTCGAAATCTAACTGTGATTCTTTGACACAGAGGGTTAGTATGAGGCTCCAAAATTGGAAGACCAAGTACCTCAGCTATGCAGGTAAACACACTTTAATCCAGTCAGTCCTCTCTGCTTTGCCTCTTCATTATGTGTCATGTTTCGAGTTACCTACATCTTTGCTCAAATCTCTGGATTCTTCTAGCCGAAATTTTTTCTGGTCCAATGGAGACTCTAAGCACACCCCTACCATCAGTTGGGACACCATATGTCAATCCAAAAGAAGTGGCGGTCTTAACTTGAAACGCTCTACCCCCATGAATCAAGCTCTTCTAGCCAAGAGATGTTGTCTAATGCATCCTGGGGATGGAAATCTATTATAAGTGCATGTGATCTGCTGAAGAAGGGTCTATTCATACAGGTTGGAAATGGATGGAGCATCAATCCTTGGACTGATTTTTGGATTCCAGATACACCGCCCGCCTCTGCTCCTTTCCCACTTTCCCATGGAGCCCCCTCTTCAGTAGCTGAACTCATCCTCCCTCATTCCAGGGAGTGGAATATAGATTTAATATCTCACTGGTGGCCACCTGATATCACCATCAAAATTCTCTCAATTCCATTGATGCATTCAGTCTCAGAGGATCGTTTTGTCTGGTATGTAACTTCATCTGGTCAATTCACTGTATCTTCGGCTTACCGCCTAGCTCTGGGGCCTGCCCAAGCTGTTGTGTACATCCTGCTTGGTTAAAAGTTTGGCACAGTGCTACAATTCCCAAGGTTCAATTCTTCATCTGGAGGCTGCGTCATACTAGACTTCCTACCTCTGATCTGCTCAATAGATGGGGATTTAATCTTCCAACAATTTGCTCTCGCTGTCAACAATCGGAAATCTCAATCACCTATATTTTCCAGCACTGTTTATTGGCAAATTCAGTCTGGACTCTTGCAAGACTTTCTTTTATCCTTGGATGGAATGATTTTCAGAAGAGTCTCGAATCATTAATTACCCATTCGAGAAAATCATCAACCGAGCAACATCAAGTAGCTCTTATTTTCAACCTTCTATGGAATCTTTGGTTAGCACACAATGAGAATATTTTCCGTAACTGTTCCAGATCACCACGGGGGATTCTATTTTCTTCCTGAGAGATGACACAAGCACTTACTAGTAACTCTCCCCCTGCCGGCTCATCTATCTCTTGGATCAAGTGGGAACGACCCCCAAGTGGCTTTATCAAAATTAATGTGGATGGATACTCTCTGGCTAATCCAGGCTTTGCCGGCATTGGTGGCGTTTTCAGAAATCATGAAGGAAATTTTCTCTAGTACTTCTCCAAGGGTGTTGGCATAGCTTCCTCCGCTTCGGGGATAAAAATCATCTGAAATTCTCATCTTGTGCAATTTTGTACAATGTCCCCTCAGGCGGTCGACGCATGTACAATTCCAAATGAACGGTCCAGATTCAAATACCACTGACACAACCTTAAACCAATGAGAAACCAACTTGAACCAAACCATCGGAGAACAAACCGATTTGATTCATCATTTTGAAATAAAAGCTGAAAGAGTTTCCCTCCCTCCTCTTTCGACTCTCCCTCTGTTACTAGAAGCCCTAACCCTCTCTGTCACCAAAAGCTCAGACTTGCACTCTCTCCTCTCTCTCCTCTCTCGACTCTCCCTGCTCTCTGGACTCTCTCTCTGTTCGTTGCTCGACTCCTCTCTCTCTGTTCCTCGCTCGACTTCACTCTCGACTCGCTCTCTCTTTGTTATGAAGCTCTCTGCAAAGGTATGAAATGCTCAACTCTAATGACTAGCCCTCTCTTTCATGTTAATGTTAATGTCTCTACAAAGTTCTTTGCACCAACGTTTTCTTTTGTTAATGTCATGGTTTTTTTTTTTCCTTTGCAGCTTGCCTTGTTGATTAAATCTTGGTCAAACTTCGATTTTCCCAAAGAGATTTTTTTTTCAGTCTCTGTGCACGATGGTAAAACTCTCCTCTCTGTCTCTCTACATCTCTCTCTCTCAAAAGGCATCACTATGTCTAGATCTGTGATTTAGAGTTTTGAGAACGGGAATGCTGATCTAGGGTTATTTTCATTGGCTGATTTGAGCTTACTTATCTTTAAAATTTCAATTTCATATTTGTGTTTGCCTGCTGTCTCTGTCAAAACCTAAGAGATTTAGGGTTATTTTCCTTGGCTAATTTGAGTTTCTTTTCAATAAAATTTCAATTTCATTTTTGCTTGTTGTCTCTGTCAAAACCTAAGAGATTTAGTGTTATTTTCCTTGGCTGCTTTGAGTGTCTTTTCAAAAAAATTTCAATTCTATTATTTTTTATTTGCTTGCTGTCTCTGTCAAACCTAAGACATTTGCTGTCTCTGTCCTTATATTTGATATAGAGTATTTTAAATTTTTTTTAATTCCACTCTTGCTCTTGATTTGTTAAATTCTATTGAAGTACTGTTACTTTAATTTTTTTTGTTTGTTTTGTCTACTATGGAGAATGTTAGACATCCAGGAATCTAATTATTTTTATTGATTTTTAGCCACTAATATACTAACAATCTTTTTTTGTAGGTAAGGAGTCTTTAGCTCAAAATGGTAGAGCACCTGGGTTAGTGCCCATGTTATGGTGGTTCGAATCCACCAAGACTTTGAAAAGTGATCGGAATGTGTTCTACCGTTTCAGTTCCATGTTTGAAATTGCATTTTCAAGGTTTTTCAGTTCAGTTCTACTGGTTTCAAGATTTTTAGCCTCTAATTCCTTATGTTGGGTCCTACCTTGTTTTATACTTTAACCTCAATACACGTCTGTTTGATACTTTTCTTCTTCCTTTTATCAGATTAACTTGTTTATTTTATATGTTCTTGTTAGTGATTTTGATTATGTGAAATCTGAATTATTCTTCCTTCTTATCAGATTAACTTGTTTAATTATTCTAGTTATCATACATGGTTGCACTGCAATTTCAGGTTGTTAAATGATTCATATTTATTCTATGGAGCTGTGCTATTTTAAGTATCTTGTATAGTGTTCAGACAATGAGGACTGTCACTGCAAACAAACTACATTCTCATTGCAGTTCCTCTGTTCTTACTGTTACCTCAATCTTCAAGCATTGTCTGTGTTGAAGTTGAGATTTCAGTTTTGTAGATTCCAAGGAACTTTTAGTGAACCCCAATTTGGGAACTTAATGGTGCATATTGCATTTTAGTTTTCCATAGTATTTCCCGTAGTATATTGTGATGGTTGGGTTCATACTTTAGAGGGGAAATTAGGGTCTTCTGGTCTTTAGTGGTAAGAACTGTGGCCGGCAGATCGATGCCCAAATGGGGCTGAATCCTTGGTGGAAGGTAGCTTGTATGATACCTATAACAACCTCAAAAGATGGGCTGCATCAGATCTGGGAGTTATGGGAGAAAGAATTAAGATGCTGCCCAGAATTCCTCCTCCTTATGCTATCACAGGGTCTTCTTGAGTCATAGACCAGCAGCAACAATTTTGGTTGATATCTCCTTGAAACAGGCCACCAATAGAGAATAAACAGTACTCACATACTCAGGAAAATAATAGAAACAAAAGGGAATAAACAGTACTCACCAATAAAAACTGCTTGATCAATTGAGTAGTTTATGAGCATCATTTGTACAACTTACTCTTATGCACAAACAGCTTAAAAGTCCTCTGTACTGCTTCCATTCTATAGGCTTGTAAACTGACGGCATTTGTGGTGAAAAGTTGTCTCAGTTCCATAAAAGTGACTGAAGAGACATAAAGAGAAGTATCAGTGGCAGAACTGCAGGGAGAATTAACTCACAAAGCTCTTGGTTGAGGATGACAGTGTGCAGATATAATTCCAACAAGGGCTTTGAAAAAGAAGCAAAAAGGATCAAGGATGGGCTTGATTCAACATGATGCATCTTTTCTTGTGTAATTTATCATGCTCTAAAGAAATATTCATGATGATGCCTCATTGACAACTTCAGTTTTATTTTGGGTTCTGAACACCTATCTTCATTCCATTTGATTGTGGGATCCACAGTTACTGATCCATAAGAGCTGACAACCTAACTAAGAGTTGCATTCATCCAGAAACTGCATTTCCTACCAATTAAAAAGGGGAAAAAAAGTGGGTCTTTTAGTAAATATAAAAAGGACAATCATACACTGCATGGTAGTTCTTTAACAACTCTGTATTATAAAGTCTATCACAACAATGCAGGAGGCTAAGGACTTCTTAAATATTTGAGTTCCTGCAGACTTACATATATGTGGTGCAAAAACTCGATAATAAACCATTCGATCAATGATGCAATTCAGAATTAGAGGCATAGCAGTTCAATGTCCACCAGAGTATCTTGGACTTATTTCTGGCATCTTTTTTCGACATTCATATACAATCTGTAATCCATTTACCACAACTTATCTTGATAATTTCCATCTGAGGCACTAGAGGAGAAGTGCATCCACAATATCTTGAAGGGATTCTAACCAGTATAGCTCCACATTTCTTTTTAAAAGAATGGTTCAAGCTGTAATAAACGGGAATTAAAAACCTAGTAATCATAGGTAATATCTTCACATATCCATTGATACTTATTAATCCCCCTTTTTGGAGTATTCTTTGTTGGATATCATATTCCAACTCCTCTTACTTTCACAATGTTCTATTCTTCTACAGAATGGATACTCGGTACCCTTCCCCATACACAACCACCCCCTTTAAAAGAATGACAAATGACACCACCAGCTATCCAAGGAGATTAAAGTGCCAAAACCAGACTCACCCAAAAATATTCCATCCAAACACTCTCAAATCCAGAACTGAACCTTGAAAATGCAATTTCATCACCAGAAACTATTAAAAAAAAGAAAAAAAAAATCCCAATTCTTGGTAAACCAGCAGAAGCATATGACAACAGTAAAGTAGAACACATTCATTCACTTTCAAAGTCTTGGTGGATTTGAACCACCATAACCTGGGCTTTAACCCAGCTGCTCTACCATTTTGAGCTAAAGACTTCTTACCTACCAAAAAGATTGTTAGTACATTATAGTAACAAGTGAACTATGTCCACATTAGTCCCTAACTGTCCTCAGGAATGTCTGACACAACTTTGGACATGTGAGAAATCAACGGGGAAGAACAACCCTTTTCCCTTAATATTTCAATAGTCAAAAACACAGAGCAAAGGATGCAATCAACAGATTCTATTAAAAATTGGTGATCCAGGTAAAGCAATACTTGGTATGGTTTTGGTGGGGAATTAATAAAAAATAATAAAATTGACATATCAAATACATCCACAAGATTACATAAAAATGAAGGAGTTGTTCTTCATACCTTTGCAGTGAACCAGAAATGTTGGTGCAACAGGTTGCCGTTAGGTCTCTAAGAGAGTTAGGGCAGAGAGGGAGAGCTTCGTAACAAAGAGAGCAAGTCTAGCTCGTAACAGAGAGAGAGTGAGTCGAGAGAGGAGTCAAGCTCGTAACAGAAAGAGAGAGGGAGAGAGAGAGAGAGAGAGTCGAAAGAGGAGAGGGAAACTCTTTCAGCTTTTATTTCAAAATGATGAACCGAACCGGTTTGTTCTCCAATGGTTTGGTTCAAGTTAGTTTCTCACTGGTTTAAGGTTGTGTCAGTGGTATTTGAATCTGGACCGCTCATTTGGAATTGTACACGTGTCGACCACCTAAGGGAGCATTGTACAGAATTGCACAATATGAGAATTTCAGACTATTTTTATCCTCGCTTCAGCCGAGGCCTCAGCCATTCTTCATGGTCTGATTTCAGCCACTCAAATGGGTCTTCATCACAACTGGATTGAGAGTGACAACCTCATGGTTATTAACATCCTCAACAAAAGGTTTCCCTCCATTCCATGGAGAATTGCACCAATTATTTCTGAGTGCTGGTTGCTTTGCGCCCTTTTTGATTCTATTGTTTTCCAATACACACCAAGGGAAGGAAATGTAGTTGCTGACTGTCTTGCCACAATGGGAGCCCGTCTTCAATCTTCTCTTTTGTGGGGTCCGACACTCCTACCCCACCTTCTTGTATCTCCCCCCTTTTGTACTCGGACTTTTGTGGGATACTTCATCCCCGTTTCCATTAATTAAGACATGTTGTTTAGCAAAAAAAAAAAGTGGACATATCTTCATCTAGTCAGTTTACTTTTCAGGCATATCTGATTTAAGTTATGCTGAAAAAAATTGTTCTAAAATTATTTGAAAAGCCAACTCTTATTGAAGGACAAATATACCAATAAAAATTCAAGGAAAAAAACCCGTATATCTCATTTTTCCAAGGCTGTGGTTGCATTCTATATTGATAATGTATTACATTTTAAAAAAAAAAATGCTGATAATGCATTTTAAAATATTACTAAACACAACCTTAGTCTTCCATGATGTGACCTTATAAACATCTGAACTCATAATTTATTTAACATGTATTTGTCATCCTATTTTTTTAATCCTAACATTTTGTTGGTCCGAGCCACCCCACTCTGTGAATTCTAAATCCTGATTAAAGAAAATGAAACCATACAATTTCAAGAACTCCACCTTGAAAACATTTGGATTCTCATAACCAAGAATGCATACCAAATATGGTGCAAATTTCAACATGGACATGTTTTCGTGATACTACCCTTAGGATAGATCTGAAGCCCCCTAATAAAACCTCTTTGCCTCAACCGCATGGCGTTGTATTGGCTTTCCCCCTTGAAAGGCATGATGAAATGATTTCCAGGTCCAAGGGGTGTTAGAACCATCGTTTAAGGACTCATGACATAAAAAAACGTAGACCCACTTTCGAAGGTTTCAGTCTAATTCCCGGCGGATTACATGCTAATTTCACTTATCATGGTTAGAACCCAACAACCATTTAAACGTCGAATCCATCGTAATCTTTCATAATAAATTATGGAAGTAGGATCCCTGCAGGTTTGGCATAGAGAACACATGGACAACCCCTGTGCCAGACCCGTAGGGTTCTTTTTCTCATAAATGATATTTGGATCTCATGAAGGAATTTTTCTTTCTTATATACCCAAGGTGTCCGGATCTTTGATCCAACTAGTCCCTGGGGTCACTGTGACACTGCTTATACAAGACCAGATCAGTTTGAGAAAGAAACTCTCGTGCAATAGCCCCAAAAAATTAGGTGCACGGAAAAAGGTTTGATCACGGGACCTCGCTTCTTGAGGCAGAGTACCATGTTCCCTCCAAACCAACTGCGCTAAGCCCTTAGGGTTGTCTCATGAATGATGAGTCACTCGCGCACCTGCAATAAAACAATAAGACCAGGTCCATTGTACGCACTCCATCAATCTGAATTACGTTAGTTCCTATAATTACAGGTGACTGGTGTTATACAACAAACAGATCATTGTCACAAACAGCCCTATCACTACAAGAAGGATTTAGAATCTGAAGGCGCCATTTCAATAAATTTTAATTGGAGCAAAAACAGAAAAAAAAAAAAAAAAAAAAGGCTATCGAATGGACCACATATGGAACAGACACTCAGGATGATTTCTAGCAGTCATACACAAATAGGATCTCTAGCATTTTATAGACAAACCATCTCCAGATATCTTAGGTCAGTAGCAAACCCGTCGAGCACGTTCCACCAATCAGAAAACAACCTTCACAACTAAGTATCAGTGCCATGGCCATTCGAAGTGGCATCAAATCCATGACCATCATTCAGCACAAAGCATGCCTCAACTTCAGTCTGTAAGAGACCAGACAGCAAGTACCATTCAACCACATAAGACAAACCCAAACAAGGGTGAAATTCGCAACCGAAATCCCATCTGTTCAATGATCGAATACAGACTGCCAATAAGAACATACCGGCTCATCCAGATTGGAAGGAATCTCAATTTCTGAAGTGTCTGCAAGATCATCCATATTTTCCTACACATACAAAAAGATAAAAATGACCTACACATACAAACAGATAAAAATGAACACACATCAATCAGAATGACAAATGAGAAAATCATATTCAATTATGCAGCCTAATTGCAATCCAGCGCCCCAAATAAATCAATGGGCAAATAAAAAGGAAAAATTATCTGCTTATCAGAGATGGCAAAAGAAATTTTATCAGTATTCTGAAATATACAAAGCATCAACATACTTCTGAAGCAGGTTTCAATATTCCATCAAAATCAAAGATAATTATTCATTTTTTAAACCATCAGTCTTGCCAATATATATAATACTCGAACAGCCTCCCTGAAAACAGCTTTCAAACTTCAGTATGTCCAAATATTAGCTATTCGTAACTTCTTTTTTTTCCCGGTTTCAGAAACAATATTCGTAGTTGCATCTAGTTTGAATGCCTTGGTTGCTTCAACAAAAAAATTATGATTTTCATTTTCCTATTTACAATTTTGTTATGAGAGAGCAAATATTGAGTACAACCACCCAAACTCACATTGACAACCTAGTAAAGCACACCTCACAGCAGGGGTAAATAACAGTTATCACTATGACTGTTTCAGAATGTACAATGGACACTTATTTGGATATTCCCACATCCATCTTGTAGACTGTGGAAACATAAAATTTTATCACCAATCTGTAACAGTGTGTTTTCATCAAACATTCAAACTTCCAGTTCCTAACTAGGTCAAAACTAGCTTGGAATAAAACATTTTGTTGAAATTCCACTGGACTACATCAGAAAAAAGTGAAGAAACACAACAAATGGGAAGGTGCCTAGGTTAACTTCCTTTAGGTCTCTCTTTACCTATTTAATAGATCTCTAATGGATGTCTGTTTTATGATCTACTCTGTAGATGCAGACTTCACTACTTATCGTTAACTGTATTCTCCATAGTTTCCTATTCATTCCAATACACTTGTGCAGCTTTTGTATTTACTCATTTCATGGAAGAGTATTGATACCTTTTTTTCCTGTATAAAATTTTCCTCTCCAAACTAGTAAGTGATTTTCAGAATTTCCCACCAGATTCTTAGTCGTCATAAGAGCACATCATAAGAGTCATGAGCTCCTCCGTCCACTCCTCTCTTCCTAAATGAACAACTTTATTGAAGGAAAAATGCATCACACCAACCAAGGAAGGGATGTGTACAGTACAGGAAGAAACAGAGGAAGATAAAACATAAAGGAGAGAAGAATTTGAAGAATTTCTATCATGAATCACAGGCTCACAGCACATGAACCTGTATAAATGGTGGATGGAAACTGAGAAGAGCTTAACCATCAGCCTGCCTCCTGACTCAGAAAATCACCATAAAGTTTAGTTTCTCCTCTGTTACTTGGGGTACACTAAATGTTGAGGGAGTCATGTCTTGATGACCTCTATATAGATCTTATTTCATTTTCCAATAAAAAAAATGGAGACAGGAGAGGCCTAAACAGCCAGAAGATGTTTCATACCTTTTTGCCAAATTGAAATTCATAAAAATGTAAATATTCCAGATAAATCATACCTGCTCATCCTTGCTGATAGATGGATTTCCAGTCTCCACGGGTAAAGGCTTTGTCTCTCCTGGGCTTCCCTGCAGCACGTAACTCACAAGAAAGAACCAGTAAGTTGCCCACAAACAGCATTAACTTCAATTTCACAAACTGTATAGTCAAATAGATTCTACACCACAATTAATTGTCAAGGCCAACCTATACCACCTTTGACATACTAAATTCTTTAACCGACCAGTAGGCACTACTTGGTGGGAGCACATGGCAAAGCAGAGATACACATGAACTAGTTGAAAACTAAGAAAATCTTCCATTTAAATTATTTAACCATGCGAAGGGAAACCTACCTCACCATGGATGACAGATCGATTCTCATTTCCTGCACTCACAACCTTTGAAAGATCTTCTGGATTACCCTGAAACTTAATAAGAGAACTCATTAAACCACAACAGGCTGCACCCACCATTCAAGCACTAGCAGAAGTTGTAATATGCCTTAAAATCATGTCTGTAAACTGGTCAGATGGAATCATACCAGCTCATCCTGGTTGGTAGAGGGATTATCGGCTCCCACTATCAAAGGTTTAACTTCAATTGGTGTTCCCTGCAGATCCATAAACATCATAGTGGTCAGATTAGTCACACCAGAAAATAATTTCTTAGTTTATCTATAATTTTAGTGTCTATGAGTGCTTTTTGTGGGAGGGGGGGATCCGACAACCATAGCAGAAATACAATTCCCACAACTATGCTAGCATGTTAAGAATTAGTTTAAGAAAATATTGGAAAAGATCAACCAGAAATTCAGTGGATTGGTGTAGAAACTTCGTTTGCTACTAAGCAGTCAGGGCCGATGTTTAATTCTTACAGGTTCTTGGTCGTAAGATATATGCCTTCCTCCCTTGCTGAGATCTCTTAAAGTTCCCTGCAAATTAAACTTTTTGTTGGCACATTAAGTTGCAGAAGTGAAGCGAAGTCAATAACAAAACTCCTTGAATCCAATGTTAATCATAGTTTAGCAACCATGATGGCATATGAATATTAAGTCCTGATGAGGTGATTACAGAGTGAGGATCAAACTATAAAGTGAGAAATTTTAAATGACTGGATGGGTTAACAAATATATTTCAGACAAAATTTTTCACAGCCACCTAGCAAGATAAGCTCCTGAGGTACATGCTTAGGGAAGCAAAATCCTCATTAAAATGAACCTTCAACTGCTACAAACGATAAATACAGATCATAGTTAACGAATATGCCTAAAAAAGAGGAAAAAAAAATTGAAACACATGCATGAGAAAATATATCCTCGAGTAGTACTTGAGCTCCTAGGCAAGGAGTTCCTGAAAGGTGATTACAAAGTATTTTAAGTTAACATTCAAGCTTAAGGTAAAATTCTACAGGACTATCATAAGATCAGCTATGATGTATGGTGCAAAATGCTAGGCAGTCAAGAAGTGTAACGTAGATAAGTTGAATGTGACGGAGATGAGGATGTTGAGATGGATGTGCGGCAAAACCCTAAGGGATAGAATAAGAAATGACCAGGCTATAACCGATTTAGGAATTGCCCCAATTCAAGATAAGCTCAGAGAATGTTGGTTTAGGCATGTTCAAAGGAGGCCTTTGGATGCCCCAGTACGGAGGAGTGACCAAATGCAGATGGATGGAGCTAAAAGGGGTAGGGGCAAGCCAAAAAAGGCCATTGATGAGTTAGTAAGAATAGACATGCAAAAGTTAAGTCTTCACCCAAATATGGTATTGAACAGAGCTACTTGGAGGGCTATGATCCTGATTGCCAATTCGTGAGTGGAATGTCCAAAAGTTTTTTTTTTTTGGCCCTTGGTTCCATGTAGCCGACCCCATTCAGTTGGGATAAGGCCGAGTTGTGTTGTGGTGGGGTTGTTGTTTAAGTTAACATTCAACTCATTACACCTATCAACCGAGGATTAAAACCAGCTACGTGATCACATAGTTACAAATTCTAATCACTGATCCTACACTAGACAGGTGCAATCTTAATTTCTATGATTATTAATCTGCAACTTCGTGTTCCCATGTTCCTATGACGTGACTCGTCTATTTATATTCAACACCAGGCAAATTGCTTATGTGAGATCATTGAGAATTTGTAACCAAAACCAATACATTCTAAGCCATACAGAACAACGCATATACACAGAAAGGAAATAAGAAATATCAACTTCAAGAGGTTCCACCAGACGAGAAATATTTTACATTTCAAACAATAGCATGGTTGGGAGTAGGTTTCATGGATGTGCCCACTATGGAATCTATGGATGGAACAAATATCTGCTATGTAGCAAAATGGATAGGCTGAAGTTGTGAGGACACGTAAATTCCAAGATCCCCTACTCACAAGTCAAGTTTCAGCACAAACGGAGTATACCAATTGGCAACACAATGCTTCGAAAACCCAGTGGAAAATTAAACTTATTGAAAATCAAAGGACGGGTGAAAATACAAAGGGAAAATGGCCATACATGGGAGAAGTATACGATTGGATTTGAGTCCACAACTTCGTTTTTTTTTTTTTGGGTGAAAAAAAAATCATTACCAACGAAGGAGAGAACAAGCGAAAAAACATACAGAGCCCTGCCTTTACATAATGGGGGAGGCAGGGGCTTGTATAATAGAAGGGGAGAGACCCCAAGAATTTACAATTAGCCTAGGACTAAGGGAATCAACTTTTAGTTGTGCCCTTCCTAATGGAAATAGGTTCTCAGATTGCAGATGGACAGCACAGTGGTGAAAAAATATATCAATTTAAATATGGTAGCGAAAGTTTGGTTTCTCACAGAAACGGCAATGCAAATGTTCAGACATATTTCGACATATAACCATAAGCAAATAGCAAGTAAAAAATCCACCCACCCCACCCCCCGATTGTATTGATACCCCAAGGAACAGGCATATTGTTGTCTCTTGGGGTCTCTTATTCCCTCTTCCTGAGGGTCTAGTCTTGCTTTTCTATTTTTTGTATTTTTTTTCCCCTCTTTGGGGCTCCCATTTCTTTTTTCCTTCTCTTTGGTAATGAATTATTTTATTCACCTAAAAAAATATATATATATTGCACTATATATCATGATATGTGCACAATCATATCCAATTGCACAAAGCAAGGACTGACCTTTTCAAAATAATTAGACGTAAAAAATCAGAGAACCGTATAATATACCAATACCAACCTTATTTGCCCACATAAGCCCACAAGCATTGCAAAGAGACCTAGGACCAGCTGGTCCACGACGCATTGCTGGAGTGGACTTTTCGCTGATGCCACAATGCTGGCATTTACGGAGACTACAAAGATACAGAACAACATCATAAGAACATGTAAATGAAAGCAACTGATAGATTTCACTTTTGAAGTAGCACGGAGGGAGGTAGAATACTGTCAAACAACCTTAGTGAAAGAGTCTACAAGAAATACTATCCACAAAGAACAAAATATTAGCAACTGAAAAGTGATAAAGTTAGGTTTAAACTCACACAATTTCTGGGCGAGGAGTACCATCATCCTGAAGGGAACTCTGAGCCGGATCCCAACTTGCACCAGATGGCAGTCCTTTGTAGTTCTCCTTCAAAGAGGCAAACTGACCATTCTTACGATGCATCCTAGCCATGTAAATGTATAGGAATTAGAAGTATGTTAAAACAATGTTTCATCACATAAAAGAGCCAAACATCCAAAAAATCTAGGAAACCATTTCATTCAGATAAGTAGACGAGTTAATGGTTCCAATTCATATCATAATAAACCAAGAGGTCCACATAAGAACATAATAAACTATCACAAGGAAGTTCTTCCACGTAGCGACAGTAGACATGATGTAGGAAATAAGCCGCAAATTATTTTTCTTTCTAATGAAAAAGAAGGCAGTTCACAAAATAGGCCAATACTTATCCTCCAACACCCAGAGCCTTCAAAGATGCCTCGCCATCCTCGAGACAAGTTCCAGACCCCACAGAGCTATGTTGGAGAATTATGCATATAGCAATTTCTAAATTTCATATGTACAGTCGCAGGAACGTGTGTATAAAGATACAGAAGAAACATACACTAACACCATTTTCGAGTATTTTAATAATTATGTTACTAGTTTTTATCACTAACAGACAGTGAGGGAAGAAAGAAAACTAGTGATGCATTGCGAAGTTTAAAGAAACAAAATGAATAAAGCTAAGCTAGTGAAATTTTCTTAACGTTGATATTAAAAAATAATCCAGGCCAACATGAGTCAACCAGTTGTTAGAGCACAAACTTATACCAAGGTTGTGTCAGGTTCTTCAACATCAAAAGCATGTTTAGAACTTAGAAGTTGACAATTTTTTACTCAAACCTCTTCCATTTTTAGAGAGACTGATCACAAAAGTTTGAAATTGTGGCTTTGAAAAAGCAATACCAATACTATTAAACAATGTTGGTGCAAAATTTTGTTCCCCACTGCTTCATAAGTTTGAATCAACTCTTGAAAGCAGAAAGTTTGCAGGAAGAACTTTCTTAGCCCTCTCAGGAAATCTAGTATGGAAGCATGTTTCTAAGAGAATGCAGAAGAGGATTTCAACTCCACAACAGCCTCGCTCAAATGCTACAACAAACCAGTCCCTAAAGTTAACAAACCTATGGCTCTAATACCCTGTTCATGAGACTCCAAACTACAATTCTGGAGATTCTCGTAGAACTCCGACAAGTAAACACTATAGTAACTAAGGACTTATCCAACTGAACCTAAAATTGTACCAGACTCTTAAAATTTGTAGAGAATAAAGGACCTTTCTAATTTTATCCAAGCCACCCAAAATATTAAGAGAACTGCAAAACGAAGACGAGAACCAAGAGCTGAAGGAAACAATTTTGGAGGAGGGGAGGAAAGCAAGAAACAAAAATGCAGAGGCGGGTAAAAGCACATACGCACACAACTAAGAGCTGATGAAAGAATTTTGGAAGGAGGAGGAAAGCAAGAAACAACATGCAAACACACAAACAAAGAGAGAGAGTTCAACCCCAAACACTAGCATATAGATCACAAACAACAGTTTGCATTAGACATCAGAAACTTCGCTCTGAAGTAATTAAAATGGATTTGGACACTTAACTTGAACCTTGTCTCTGCTGATTAATTCTAGATTCTAAAATTAGAGTCCCGAAGTTACTGGCACCCACTAATAAATTATAGGCATAAACCTAACCTATTGAACCCACAACTCTCTCCCCCCATATAATTAATGAAACAACAAAGATATGCTTATTATTCATTGACCGCTGTGCAACAAGTTCCCACAAGTTCACCAATTTTTGTTATTTAATTTACTAATTTTGCCATCCCAGCTTCAATATTACAATGGCAATTTTTTTCCTTGATTGGTTGAAACTATGCACCATGTTGCATCATCAAAATTACAGTATCAACCAACAAGACATTACAGAGTGGACTTGCCTCTGTAATTTCAGAACTCAATTGAGGGAAAACCAGGGTTCAAAAACTCGTATTTTCAGTCTCATTCCGACATGGGAAAATTTTTTTGCTTTGCCAGTATGTCGGTTGGCCATTTCAAGGGGAAAAACAGCTATTAACCTCCAATACTTCAGGAAAACCTTATTTTAGCCCATGTAAACATATGTAGGTCATTCCAAGAGTGCTAGACAAGCTATCCAAGAAAAAAATGGGTTTTCTCCTTTCTGCAGGATGAACAGTCAAGACTTACAAGTACTTTTTGAAATTGCGAAACAATGCATTTAAATAGCACCCAAAGTCATATCGCCGAAACAATACGACACTCGACCGAAATGTCGGTGGAACACAAAAATTTCGACCGAAATGTCAGTGGAACACAGAAATTTCGACCGAAATGTCAGTGGAACACAGAAATTTCGACCGAAATGAAGTCGTTCCTCTGATTTGCCTTGCGTTTCATGTCGGTGGCTTCAAAATTTCGTCAAAATATCAGTGAGTTTTTTAACCATGGGAAAACAAACATGATCCATTACTCACAAAAACCAAGTTTTGAATTGGCTATGATTCCTTTGTGGGCACAAAGTAGAACAAAAAATGTATCCAATCGGTGATTTAGATAAGTCACTTGGGCTTATTTTATTGCAAATAAGCCTTGGTTTGTGTTATATATGTGTTGGGCCTTTGATCCCATGGGTTTTCTTTGATATTGGCCACTTTAATGAGCCTAAAATATGGGTAGAAGGTAAAAAAAGGGGATTTAATTCATTAGTTTAGTTAGTTGCTATTTAATTCAATAAAAGCCCATTAGGCCATTAGTCGGTTGTAAAGTCCTATATAGACTATTAGTTAGTTAGTCTTACTCCATGTTGAAGTCATAAGTCAAGTCCTAGTCCTATTTTGAATTCCTAATTGTAATAGGAGTGTCTAGTCCTACTAAGAAACTAGCTCCTAGTTGTAGTAGGAGTGTCTAGTCCTATTGGGAAACTAGCTTCTAGTAGTAGTTTGATTGTTATTCTGCTCTTTATAAATTGAGGAGTCTATGTACTTATAATTGCAAATTTGAATGAATGAATGAATTATTGAGTGATTACTCTTTAGCTAAAAAAATTGTTATTGAGAGGTGAGATACCTAAACCTTTGAGGGGTGTGATACACAAAACCTGAGAGGTGAGATACCCATTCCTTTATTCTCTTTCACCCTTGTCAACCCTCCATCGATTCTTCTTTTTCTATTTTTATTTTCTGTTATTGTTATTAGAAGTTCAGACCTGTTAAAACATACAAAATCAGAATTAGTCAGCCAAAGAGTTTTTGTTCTTGAAGCCAATCGACCCTCATTGCTGACCAAGTTTGAAATATGATCTGCAAATCCTTTGGAGGACTGGGTCTATACTCTAAGAAGATCAATCGATCCTCTCTTGAAGGTTATCTGAAGAAAACAAGTTGTTGTTCCTGCAGAATTCTTCACATTCTCTCCTAGGTCTGAAAATCAAGAAAGCGCATAACTCCATAACCAGCCATCAAAAGTCCTTCATATTTGAGGTTTTTGTACTCTCCCTATGGACTATCTACACCTAAAAGTGCAGCTCAATCGGACTCCCATAGACCTAGCCGCACCTTTCTCTCTCCAGCTCTATAGAAGGTCTTTCTCTCTCCTATCGGGTTAGGTTTTGGGCTGATTTTGCTCCTATATGGGTATTGTATCCTTGGGGGTTTATTTGATGGTATTATTTCTTTGTTTCTTGCTCCTATTTGTATTGTTTGGGGTTATAAACTGCAGAGTTAGTTACTTGTAATCTACTCCTGCATTAATCAGTCATAAGCGGCAGTCTTAGGTCATTCACTAACTCATGCTTTATATTTTTCAGCATCTCTTTTTTGTGGTTGGTATGAGTAGTTAGGTACTTTTTGAGTACAGATTTGGGTCAGCCACAATCATGGACTAGGTATTTTAATCATTTCGGTTAGTTTATCATACACAAGTGTTCAAGTATCAATACTAACAATCTGGAGGTTTACATGATTTCATGGCCTAGTTCCTGGATGCATGTCAATCACAGCCTATTAATAATGGGGCTACAACCAAATCCATAGTTGTCATGGCGACGCCTAGGCGGCGATTTAGGGTCCTGGCGGAAAAAGAAGTTCATGGCAGTGCTACGATTTACGTGATTCACATATGGCGGTCGCCTTTGGCTGATAGGCTTCGCTATGGCACCGCCATGGACGCCAGGTCACGCTTGATTCACTAGGCGGTCGATTTTTTGTAAAATGCAGGGTGATTTTGATAGAACTATGTTATTTTTGATGATTTGATGTTGCTTAATGTTGGTTTTATATGTTATAGGGTATATATTGTAGGCTTGTAACATGCTAAATAACTTTAGAAAATAGGGAAAATAAAAACTGACACATGTGCGATTTGACTGCCATGACAACGCCATAACGGGCCATTCATCGCCAAATCGATTAACCACCCCTCCACCGCCTTGGATCAATTTGATGTTGTGACAACTATGGCCAAATCGGGAAATAGCCATAAGTTTAGGTAGGCAAACAAGGAAAGTTGAGAATTGTCACACTACCCTTAAGAGTTGTAAAGCATCCGCTCTCTGTTTTATTGCTATAATAGAAAAAATCTCCCTACCCAGCATGGTACACAGTTTCACTGAAATCTCGTGAAACTGTGCAAAAAAATATTTCAGTTTTGAGAGGGGTCAAAGGGAAACCCTATGCAATGCCATGGAAAGCCCAAATTTCGACCAAATTTTTTATCAATTTTTCGGTCAAAAGTGTCGCTCACCAAAATTTCGGTTGAAACTTTAATTGGCCCATACTTTAAATACTTCATTCCGAACAAATTTCGCCTAGTTTCCATTGAGATGTTAGGAAAACCCTGTTTTGGTGCTTTCTTGGCCAAATCACTGTTGTGCAAGGTTGGAACAAGTACTTGGGCTGTAGAGGAACGAATTGGAAGCAACGATTTGCTGCGTTGATGGAAGATTTGTGCAAGATTCAAAGTTGGAGGTATATCACCTTTCAAAGTAGGATTGACTTGTTGCTTGTATTGTTGACTCCACTATATTTGACTCTTTGTAACAAACAACGTTTGATGTATGTGTATGAAATAGTTTATAATTTCATGTATATCCATTCCTAATGCATATTTAAGTTGTTTTACTTGAATTACACATGTTTTAGTACTAAAGATTGTTAGCCTATGGCGCAATGGTTAAGTTGCACTATTGCAACATATGTTGATCACATGTTCAAAACTTGGAAACAACCTCTCCTACGAAGCAGGAGATAAAGCTGCGTACACTTGCCCCTCCCAAACCCCGCAACAGCGGGAGCCACGTGCAATGGATTGTATTTTTAGTACTAAAGATTTAAGATTGTGTGGAATAGGCCGTAGTAGAGAACGCTTACAGCGTATACTACCAACCTAGGGTCCAAAGTCAAATTACCATTTTTTGTGTGATTATTTAAAATCCAAGGGTTCCACTACATTTAGAAGGCCTAAAATAGGGTTTCCAACAAGTTTCACGATCTAATTTGGCCACCATTGAAACTTGCAGGGAAAAAAATGTCCAGGTTTCGACCAAACTTTCGGTTTCAGTCGAGATAGTTTGGTTTCAAGCCTGGTCAAAACCAGGATAGAAACTGAAACCTGGAACTATGTAACCATCCTTAGCAATAAGGCAGAGCTGGCTCCAACTATGCAGCTCTGCAACAGTCACATTATTTCAGCTTATTAGTGGTTTTTTCTTTCCCCATCGCCCCCACCAAAGGGGAAAAAAATATGGTTTCAATAAAAAATAATAATAAAATAAAATAAAATATAAAAAAACATCATGACAATTGCAAAAACAGAAATAACATAAATAAAGCTAAGCCATCTTACCTCTGAGCCACCTCTTTACGGACAGTATATCGGATTTTCTTGTCAAAGCATCGCTCTTTCCGCTTCTCACGGAACCTAACTAGAGAAGCAATTCTTCTTGAAAGATTTGTACGCCGGGGGATATCATTAACAACCTAAAGACAAATGGCAACAAAGCAATGAACACATATACAAGGGAAAAATAATTTTCTAATAATTTTTATAAGTGTGAGCTCTCAAAGTACCCGATTGTCCTGAAAAGGTACTTCAATGCTAGTAGGCATGCTAGAAGGTATGTCTCGCCCACCCAAAAGCAATAGTACAGCCTGAACCTGTATATGAAGAAACCAAAATATAAGCCATTAGTTTGAGAATTAAATCAAAAACACCAGATATCTGACAGTGACAAAAACTACTAAATCAGCATCGAAACATTTCCGACCTCTCAAAGACAATTGGAGTGCATTGAAGGACTAAGACAGAATAGACACAGTACGTGAGGGTCTTTTCCTCCTTTTAAATAAGCAATGAGAATTCAATGACACAATGAATGACAACACTAAACATTCAAGGATGAAGGTAAAAAGGTTGAAGACTAAGAGGTATCATCGAATACAAGGCAATAGCTCACAACTTAACATTTCTAATATCCTAGACAAGATAAGAAAGAAAAATCATCTCCTCGTTGACCTTTTGAGGCATTGATCAAAAGAAGTTGCAAGAACGGATCAACAATGTAGTCATTCGGGAAAGAAAAAAATACCTAGAGCCCTATCTTTTTGAAAGAGTCCTACAGCCCCACTTGATAACCATGCCCCAACCAGGGAGTGCAAGATCAAAACTCAATCATAGACTTTACAACTTTAAGCCATAAAAGAGAAAAAGACCCTTGATTTTTTATACTTTACCAGCACAAAAGTGCCACCATAACATATTGTTGTTTTGCAATAATTACACTATTATTTTTATTTTATTTTTTTACCAAAAGAAATGGCATATGAAACACAAAAGTACATAATTTCGCTCATATTTCAGTCATTTTGTTTAGAAATTTTGCTCATTTCGGCCAAAAAAATGAAATAACCTAGAGGGGAGGGTGAATAGGATATACTAGTGGAAATTAACTCTTTTCAATGTATAGGTCCCAAGTGTGATTGCAAGTTAAAAACGATGCGGAATAAATAAAATAGGCACAATCACACAACACAAGATTTATAGTGGTTCGACTCAATCTGAGTCTAATCCACTCCCTACAAGAATCCTCTTGTAAAGTATTCCACTAGTTCTCCCTTTCAATACGGTAGGTAGGAAAGAAAACCTTTACAATCTTTTTCACGGATAAGAGTATCCTTACGAATCCCCTTTATAGGCAGAGAGGCGCCTTTACAATCTCCTTTGCAGGTAGAGAGGCACCTTACAATCTCCTTTAAGGTAGAGAGGCACCTTACACTCTTTTGAGGATAAGAGGATCCTTACAATCTCTTAAGGATGAGAGGGTCCTTACACAAGCCTAAGTACAGTCTAGACTTAATGTAAAATAGAAAATGCAGAAGTGGAATAAAAGAGAATTACCTCCGGTGTGGTGCAAATGAAATATGCAATGATGATAGAATGAATGCATCTTTTGAAGTCTTCTTTATGCTTGTAATGTAAATTCCAAGATGTAGATGAAGACTTGTAGATGGTCTTGAGTTCCTCTTGAATGTAAAATGAAGAACTTGAACTCAAGAGATGGTGTAGACTAATTCTCACTTCTAATGCTCAAATAATGCTTCTCTAAAGTTGGGATTTATTATTAATTAATGAGTAGTATTAGAGGTATTTATAAGTGAGCTTAAGAGAGCATTTTAGGTAGTAAATCTCACTTAAACGGTCATATTCTGGGTCTACCGGTCGACCGTCATTGGTAGTCGGTCGACCGCCAAGAGCCGTTGGGGCACTTTCAGGCAGTCACCAGTCGACCGGGACTTTTTACCGGTCGATCGGCTATGGTCTCGGACAGTTCCGGTCGACCGGGGCTTCCAGCCGGTTGACCGCCAACATGACATACTCTGTTTTGACAGAATGCTGTCATATTGACCAGTCATCAATGTTTTGACCATAACTTTTCGGTCCGACCTCAGATTGATCTGAGATCAGTTGCGTTGGAATCACAACTCAATTTCCTACTACTTCTATGAAGGTTTCATCTCTTGATACTAATTTTAAGATTCCCTAAAATACCCTTGAGTCAGGTTAATGTGGTTTTCACAGAATTTCACTAGAACACATTTTTCCTAATATGTTCCTCACCACTTAGAGACTTTCTATACTTGGTCAAGGTATGCTCTATGGTCATTCTAGTATGATGCAATGCACATGCATGTGGTGAGTGCATATATATATATATATATATATGTGAAAGTTACAAACTACATTAAAAATGACCGATCTATCCTAGTGGTCTTCTTCTTCACTTGAACCTTCCACTCTTTGGCACTTTATCTTCTTTTCTTCTTATTTGCAATTTCATGTCTTTAAGCTTCATGTCTTGACATCTTGAAGCTTAAATTCTTATGATATATTCTTCAAGCATTGATGCCAACTTGTTGATACTCTTCATTTGACGACTTCAATCTTCATTTCTTTGTTTCATTCACCAAATTCGATCTTTGATATGAAGTCTCTACAAAACTATACTTAAAGGAAATTTGTGACATACCTTCGTATGTTTGTTATCATCAAAACCAACTATAGGAGTGTGGGCATATCCCTAACAAAAAATGCATTATTTCGTCGAAATTTCAGCCATCTCAGTCATTTTGTTTCGCTCATTTCGGCCACTTCAGCCATTACCCCCCAAAATGGCCAAGCAAAACACATAGGAAAAAGTACACTGTTTTGACGAAATTACAAAAATTTTGGTGTTTCAGTGGTTTCAAAACGAAATGAGTTCTTGGACCTTGCAGAGGACAATAGGTTCACCCCGGATACAAATAATTTGTCTCCTGCCATATATGTCGAGCAGCAAATTTTTTCAAAAAAAAGACTGAATGATAAAGCAATAGATAAAATAGAGGATTGTTGTTCTTTTTTCCATATTAATCATAATAAATGTAAAATACTAACAACAATGAATTTCATATATCCCGTTGTTCTATCTACAATTTGGCAAATTATGGTTCATACAAAGACAATTAGAAGAAGAAGAAAAAATTACTAAGGGATTATAGGGAACTAAATAATATGATTCAAAAAACCTATCCAAAAAAAAATTACTCAAGGAGAAAAACTCACTCCTATAGTCCCACAGCCCACTTTGATAAGCTTATCAAAGTGAACCATCCTCCTTGCACCACGTGGAATGATAATGTGGTAATTCTGACAGTTTGATAAATAGTAAATGGTATGGATTAGTCGTGTGCATAATTTCAAACCCTAATTCAATCAAGTATCCTTCTGTCTATTGGCATGCATCCCCATGTATGCCCACACATTCTTATAGGACTCCAACCACTACCATGCACTCTCCCATAGTCCTGAATTTTCAGAGCTACATTCCACACGAAACATTCTGTTTGGGTTGAAATTTTAATGCGAGTATGGGACCATGGGGTCCACTTGTTCACCAAATTTGGATCACATCCACTCTGCCTTGTGGCAGATATTTGGGCGTCCTTGATAAGCTTATCAAGGCAGCCCGCTCTGAAAAGTTTTGCCCTTATTCAAGATATGCATAAACAGTATCAAATATTAAAAAAAAAAAAATTCATATGCCATTCCCATGAGAATATCTAATTGTGTGTCTGCATAAAGTAGTGCACAATTCTATATTTAATGGATATTAATATACAAATTGTACAACATACATGTACATATCTTCATATTTCTTCATGAAATAAATATATCTTCTAAGAAAGCTATCAAACTGTATATATATATATGTTAAATGAGTACAACAACAGCAGCAGCAGCAACAACAACAACAACTCAGTCTTATCCTAACTAAATGTGATTGGCTACATGGATTCATGCAAATGGAAAATAAGAATAGTAGCAATAAAAGGGAAGGAACATAGCAACAATAGCTTAGTAGAAACCGCCTACATGGGATCTACAATTTGGATTCTAGCTCTCCAATTAGCTCTATTCGAGGTCATACTAAGGTCAAGACCTAAACTATGCATGTTTTTTTCTCACTACCTCTCCTATGGTCATTTTAGGTCTGTCCCTAACTCTTTTAGCTCCTTCAATCTGAATCAGATCACTCCTCCTTACTAGGGCATCTCAAGGCCTCCCTTGATCATGACCATGCTGCCTCAAACAACTTTCGCAGAGCTTACCATGAATAAGGGCAACTCCCAAATCAGCTCTAATATTGTCATTCCTTACTTCATCCTTCCTAGTTTTGCTGCATATCCATCTCAATATCCTCATCTCTGCTACACATAGTTTATCTATATGGCTCTTCTCAACTGCCCAACATTCCGCCCCTATTTGTTAAATGAGCATTCATACAAAATTACAAGGGTAGATGGATAAATAATAAAAATATATATATATATATATATAAAGCTTCCCAAAAATAAATAGTGGGTTCATCATTTTCCAGCCTAAGTTAATCCAATCAAGATACTTAGACGACCAGAGCAGCAACGTTTTGCCCGATGCCATATGCTAAAAATTCCAACAAAATATGGCAATCGTTATATCCATAATGGATTTCATAGATGTCTTTGTGAAGATGAAATATGTTCAACTTTAGAACCATGATCACAACTAGAATAGAGAACAATAACAGGTATTGCAAATCTCCAAATAATATTTTACTTTTAAAACCTCAACAAAGACCTAACAAATTTTGCTGGACCGGTGCCTCCATGCCATTTTCGGCCCAATTAAGAGACCACCTGGCTCATCCCCATACATCCCCCCCCCCCCTTTTTGGATATGAAGACCCAAGCCGTGAACAAAAAAATTACCTAATAAACCTCTCTTTTTTATCACTATTATTGAGTTTTTGCTTTAGGTGTGCTGACTATGGAAATGGTTAGAGAAATATAGAAAATTTTATCAAAGCCATGAATTCATTGTGGTAACAGCCCAAAAGACTCCAGCTCTGGAAGGGCAAACTCCTCTCCTATGCTGGCCACCTCTTCAGATAAATGCGAAATGGGTACCTCAAATGTTCTTCGAATACTGAATTTTGTTATGACAACAAAACGAAGCCAGAGTCTACCTACTCACCAGAATTGAGTACAACAAATCGTGATAGTAAATTAAAAGGACCAGGATTCCACTAGTCATACGTAAAATTAATAGCGGAAAAAAATTTTGAACAAATAAATAATCAATTTTATTTGGGGGGGGGGAAATAGATGAAAGAAAAGATGTCCGCAACAACCAAGTGAGAAATGAAGGGCAGAATTGAGAATATGAGTCGATGGAGAAATTTTGCGCATACCTTTTCAGGTGTTACGGCATGGAAGACGTAAACTTCGCCTTCAAACGATAAGGTGAGCTCACTTGTTCGAGCAGACACAGCAACAACATTCTGATCAACAGGGTTTCCCGAATTCATCCGAATTTCATCAACGTCGTCCATGGCATCATCACCGCCACCACCAATACCATCGGTTTCGTATCCACCTTCGACATCAACAATCTGTACAGGAGTTTGCATATGGTCGTCATGCCCCTCGTAAGAGCGACTTTGCAGTGGCTGCGGATTCACAGTGGCCATCAGTCGAACATCACAGTGTCCGTGAAGATAAACCAAAACCCTAACCCTATCCACAATCTCATAACCTACTCCGTCCTAGAATCGTGAAATCTCCTTTCAAAATTCCATGAATTAAACCCTAACCCTAAGTTGAACGAAAGTTGCAGGTAGGAGGCATGCGACAGCTCGGAAAAATAAAAAAGTATCACCCAAATGAGGAAATTATACTTTCGAGTGACTTTGGTTAGAGAGAGAAAGAACACTTCGTTAAGCTTTTTGAGCATTCAACAAAAGTCGAAGCAGACAAGATTGTCTCCGTTTTTCCTGTGTAGTTCCCACTGGAGAATAAACAAGGCTTTTACCTCTCTCTGTGGTCTGCATTCCTGCCCATTATTGCATGTGTACTTCTGGTTATATATAGCGAGAGACAGTCCGGAAGTGCGCGTGTACATCGTACTAGGACGTGCCCAACCGTCCGTTTCTGATCTGATGGTAGTAAACGTGTCAATCAGACTTTACATCGCATTATACTGTAATCAGACGGTGGTGCAGTGACGGTGTAGCATGGACATGGTACTCGACCATTCGTCTTAGATGGAGGCTCGAGATGATCTTTTCTCCCTTTCCTTTAAAAGGTTTTCCGTTTCCTTACTTTCTAAATGGAGACGGTTAACGGTATTATATATGGGTTGTGCCGGAAGAGGGTGGAAGTTTGGAACGTTTTCAAGATTTGCTTTCACGGGAATGGAAACTTTCTAGAAGTTCATACAGGATTTTGAGCACCCAATCTTTTCATTCTTTTGTTGTACCCAAAAAAAAAAATATATTTATTCTTTTGTTATAGTGATAGGCCTACGTTGCGCGTGTGTATATATATATATATATATATATATATATATATATGCCAACTTCATGGGTTCAAATTCTTTCTAATGAGCAGTGAGTGACAGTGAAAATCTAACGGCTGATAAGACCCCGACATATACCCTAACCATTGTATCCTCATTGCCTAACTGCAAAAGATTTTTATGTCTACCTGTCACTCATTGTCTCATCGCTAAAGATTTTTATGCTTACTTTATACTCACCCCACCGAAGGGGTATCAACCGGCAAATTTTGATCAGATCTAATTCATCCTTACTAATTTAAGTCTCACACTATTTTCATCAATTTAAATAATCATATCTATAAAAGAAAATTAAATAATCATATCTCTTAGCCAAGGCATGGACATCATTATATTCTATCAGTTGGTAATCAATCCTACCAATTCATAATTGGACTTTAAACAAGACAATTGACTAATGGGACCATAACACAATCAACCCAAGGGGGTAGCGCTAAGGATGTGAATTTGTAACCGAAATCATTTACGAAAATCAAACTGATCCATTTACATCGAAACAGTAAAACCGTTTAGTAAATGGTGCGATTATGGTTTCCAGTTTCAGGCCGATTAGCTAAACGGGTTGGGTCGATTTTAACCGCAAAACCCATTGGTTTCAAACCGAATTAAAACCATTTAAATCGAACCGTTTAAACCGATCCGATTAATCTGTGAAACAATTAAATAAAGCAGGGGTAGTAATCCTTATAAAATTAAATTAAGTGTCAATCCTATTTTGGTATGATTTATTGCAATTCAATTCAAGTTTAGGCTTTAGATCATGAACTTGTAATCCATATAAATTACTATGTTATTATGTTATCACAAATGGGGTGTTTTGGCTAAACCATTTGTCATTTTAATATTTTATGTTGTATAAGGCTGGATTTGGATGTTATATGATATTAGTTATATATGTTTGAGAATGGCCATGCAAAAAAATAGCACTAGAATATAAAATTAAGATATACCATCGTCAATATAGAATCTCTTATTTGTGGTTGCCAATTATTTTTGGATAAGCTTATGATCTTCTGTTTAGAGATTGTTGCAAATTATAACAAACAGATTAAAACCATGAAACTGACACCGTTTAGAACCATGAAACTGACACCGTCTAGAAACCATAGAAACTGAAACCATTTACTAAACGATCACGGATTCAGAAAGTGAAACCGTTTAGTAAATGGTGAGGTTATGGTTTTAGTCAAATAAATGTGAACCGAACCAAACCGATCCACACTGTTTAGACCAAAACCGAACCGATTAACACCCTTAGGTAGCGTAATTGGTGAGCAACAAACTTGGTACAAGTCATAAACTCAGACCTCTTAAATTCAACTTTCACTAAACACACCTTGGGTCACTCACACCGTCACATGGGGGTGTTTAGTACTCTACACTATTTTCAGTTAAAGTTCAATAGTTCTCATTCAACCTGGTATGACCTAATCCATATGGTTATAAAGTATGAACTTTGTATGGATCATCATAACTTATTTTTTCCAATTACTCTTGTTACTTCAACCAGAAGGGTAGCGGTGGAGCCGTGGAGAGAGAGGGGAGGAACTCGTTTCATAGCAGGATTTAGTTGAATTCCATGGTTTTTTTTCTTTTTTCTTTTTTTGGGTTGCAATTGTAACCTTGGGCTATGTGGTTTTATCAGATTTATATTCGAATATTTGAATTTTTTTAACACACTTAAAGAAAAAGAAAAAAAAATCAACAACATTATAAATTAAATTTGAATAGCAGATATAAAAGTTAGATAAGAATATGGATGAAGGTGTAACTGCATAACTACTTTACTTACATCTCGACTCAACAACTTATCATTTAGGCCCTCTTTGGTATTATTTTTCTTTTTGATTTTTACTTATTTAACAAAAATCATTCATGAAAACTCTTTTTGTTTATCAAAACATAAAAATGGTTTGACAACTACTCAAAAAAATGGTTTTTTTTTTTTTTTTTTTGAGAAATAGTTTGATATCACTATGTGCAAAATAATTTTTTGAAGAAATTGGTGAAGAGATTCCCTTCACCCATCTTTCTCATAACTCTCTTTCTCCACTTTAGAAGAGGGGCAAGAGACTTGGATTTCTAATAACAAATCAAATGACTATAGAAACAAGCTCCATAAATGATACCAAATGCAATCAAAACCATTTTTGTGATAAAAAATAAAAAAAGAAAAATGACACCAAAGAAAACCTTACTTATTGACGTTTCTACTTCCCACCTCCACCCTAAAAATAAATAAACAATAATACAAAGGAATTGAAATCATTTTTATACGCATAAAAAATCATTTTGGTGGGATGAAAATTACTTCATTTCGTGGGTGTTTTATGTATGTCTCCTATTGCGTTGAAGTGAAAGTTCTAAAGAAACTTCAATCAAGGTATTTTAAAAAGAAAAGAACAAAAAAAAAAAAAAA
>NC_056559.1:1545964-1569651 GCF_013358625.1 Macadamia integrifolia
AAAAAAAAAAAAAAGGCAAATTCAACAGTTTTTGGTTCAAGTTCTCGTAGAGTCAAATTCTCATAAGTACAAGTCGAGGAAACAACTCCTTGGCCTCTAATTTCCATATAAAAAACATGGAATAATAAATTAAAACCATTTTTGATTGCCTCTTTCCCTATTCCCAAAAATTTTTTGAATTTATTTATCTCAAAGTGGAATACCATTATGTCTTTCTCAAGAACTATTAATTACCATCATATCATTTTTCTAAAATTATCATTGTCCTGCACACTTTTGAATACACATGAAATAATAATAGAATTTGTACTCTCACTAAAATAATGATTATGTCACATTAAAAGGGCAAAAAAATAAAGTTACTTCCTTTTCACCAACTTTGATTACTACAAGGCAGCCATACATTTCAAGTAGAAAAAACAAAAGAACTTGTTGCAGACAAATATGTAACTGAAGTAACTGAACCAATTATGGGCTCTCCGAATGCAAAGAGATCCAGAAAGCAGCTGCATTACTTGTATTCCATTTTTATACAGAGGAGGAGTAGCCATGTGCTTCTTGGAGGTGGCTTATGAATCCCCAAATGGAAAATAAGGGCTTATTAAGTAGCAATATCCGTACAATTGTGGAAGCAGAAGGCTAGCTTTAAAACCCTCCTACTCCATATTTGTTCCTGGAGAAAGTTTCGCTTCACCCACAGTGGAGACAATCAAGGTAAAAAATTCTCCTTCCCCCTTCCATTGTACGAAGTTTGACACTACCCTTAAAGAGTTCCATCAAATTGCAATAAAATAGGGAATCCCTTCATCATGGGTGAGGAGAAACTTTGTCCTTTACCATTTAACTGTTGATTTGCTTTTACATATCACAAAGGTTCAAGGAAATAAGTTCTAACAATTAGATGGATGGGAAAAAATATTATAAAATAGATGGGAAATTCAAATGATAAACCATGTGTCAAATTTGGTGACTCTCAACCTCTAGTATGTATGGCTATAGCAATAGATTTAATGATTGAAGCAACTAATACCATAACAAATTGCCTTCATACTATAGCTATACTCATTATACAATGACATCACACACAAAAATCATGATGAAGTAAAAGAAAATTTTTCTCATGATCTCTTTACCTTATCATTCCCCCCCCCCTTGACAACTTCATTGAATATCAGAAGAAACAGTACAATATTCCATTGTCTACAAAAATAACACATGAATGCAAAGAATTTAGGCAATTATGCAAGAAAAATCTGGCATCGCGAATTTTCCTCTCCATGAAACAGCTTTGGAAAGATTTCCAAGCAGATAACCACGAGCAATGTGTTTCTATCCTAGTATGTTTCTCTTGTAACAAATCTGAACAGCAAGCTACAATGCCTATCTCACCATTAGAAGCAAGGATTGAAAACTTGGAATTCGGACTGGATCAGTTCCAGCCAATTCCAATCTGAATTGGCTGGAATTGTCAGATTCTACGTTAACCTTAGTTTTGGGATGTGAATCAGCCACTGGCTCGGCCGGAATCAGTATCAGCCCTGGCCGATTCAGTTGATCTGATCCCAATTCTTGAATAAATGATTAGAAGCTTCAGCCACATTTACAAAACTCAACCCTCAAGCTCAGAAAAGCCCAAGGAAAAGCACCTAGTATCATATTGTAATCACCGCCTGAACATTGAGGATCATCACTAGAAGATCTATCAAATTTACTCTAACAAAACCAGATGTGGCAAATCCAAGTCGTTTGTATTGACAAACTAGAAAAAGCAAAAAAGACCAGTAGAATGAGAATAATGTAAAGCAAGTCAATGTATTGTTCCAAAAATAAAATAAAATCCAAGAGATCCAACTATATTGTGAGAATGAAGCTGCTGGTATTATTATAGAGCTCAGTTAGAATGAAGATATCTCTATTCCAAACAGTGCAGCCATGATAGGTAAAGGCTACTGGCAAAGAAAGTCAATGAACTGTTCAAAAAGCAAAAATAAATAAATAATCAAGGAGATCTAACTATATTGCGAGAATGATGCTGCTGGCATTATTATTGAACTCTGTTAGAATGAAGCCGTCTGTTCCAAACAGCTGCAGCCATCAATGTACTGTTCCAGAAAAAAAAAGAGAAAAAAAAAAGTAGAGAAGTCAAGGAGATCTAACTATGTTGTGAGACCGACACTGCTGGTATTAATATAGAACTCTGCTGGAACGAAGCCATTAGTCCAAACAGATGCAACAATGATAGATAAAAGCTATTCATATGATCTGTTATAGTTGTTTTACTAAGAATGGAAACTAATCTAGTCCCAAATATCCTCGAAAGTGCCAACAGCTGAGCAAGTGGGATGATAACCACGCTTGTTTTGGCCGACTTTGCAACTTGCTCTAGACCTTGGTTTGGAGAAGGGCAATTTGAGTAAGCTGAGGATGCCAAAAGGGATACTATTCCATCTAAAGACTCCCACAAGGAAGAAGTTATGAGAAACCAGAGTCCAACAAGGTAGAGGAACCAGTTCTCTAAAATTTAGATACAGTAACTCAACAAACTGGATCTATTGTGATCCTTAATTTAAAGAGATTGGCAAAAACAACAACCTTAGCACAATATCTTTCCACTTAATAAAAATAAGGCAGCACAATGAGATAATAGGCATCTAAGCAATCAAAGGACCAAAATTTGTCAGGATAAAATTACAACCAAAGCAAACCAAGCAGAAAGATATCACTTTGCACCTTTTCTATTTCAAGAAAGAAAGAACTATAACCAAAGCAAGGTAATAGGCATCTAAGGAATCAAGGATCAAATTTCTTCAACATAAAACAAACCAAAGCAAGCTAAGCATAACATATGTCACTTTGTGCATTTTCTTAGCAGAGATAATAAACTGGATGGGAAGTGACCTATGAAGAAACACGTTCAAAGAGCTGAAAGGTGTGACAAGCGGCTCCCCTCTGCCAACTTCTTTTCCTGATCTATGCTAATATGTTCATGATTATACACTAGTTACAATGCCTGATTATGCAATAGCAAAAATAAAATAAATAATTTTGCGCTGTCAAGCCTAGTTTCTCTTAGTGAGCACCTCTCGAGAGGAATCTCCAGTTGAATGCCCCAAGTTCTTTTATCTACTACCAAATAGCAGATCAGTTGGTACTCAAATTTTTCTTGCATAAAAATTCTTAGGGAGAAAGAACTCTGCCCGTACCCGTTCCCATGCCCAGACACATCTGGGCGTGCATGGGGGCAGCTGGTCTTTCCACACCCAGCTGTGTCTGGGCGTGGGGATCAGGGATGGGCACTGTTCTCTTGCCCAAATTCTTAATATTAAGTCCATTCATCAATTCATGTGAAAAATTTTGATCACAGAAGCAATGTACCATACTACTAAATTGACGAGTCAATTCTGGCCAAGATTTTAATGGGTCTTTTCTGTAAGGAAAAACATTCAAATACACAATTGGCTATATGATTCAGTTTGACTAAAAAAATTGACAAATGCAAATTCACATGGTTTGCCATCCATCTATTGGTTAGTTTACAATTACCATGTCAAAATCCACTGATTTTCTGCCTAAACAATGGAGAGATGGTCAAATTTTACATGGACAACACAAGGGGTGCCTATCTGTGGGACAATCAGGTTGGCCACATCATCACCCACATAGCAGAAATAGCCACACAGAGAATCCTCTTCAAGTTTACTCAATAGGAGAACCTATGTCCATTTCCATACAAATGGAAGTCGACTTATCATGATATCCTGAAAACTACTATTCCACCACAACCAACCCACCCACGGCCCACCCCAACAATCCACCCTTCCACCCACGGCCATGTCATCACCCACCTAGCTTCTAATAATTTTATAATTTGCTTTTTTCTACTGAAACACTGCCATTTAGATTTGACCTAATAGAGTAGGCATTGACACAAATCCAGATAAATAGAGTGCATGATAAGGAATCGGGTCCTATATTTTTTTTTCCTCCATTCATTTCCATTTCCAAACATGCATAATTGATCTTGGATGCCGCTGCTAGAAACCATATGAGACTTACTCTGATAAACTAGTTTAGACTAATCTGGGAATCACAATACAGAGTAATAAATCATCAAAGGCAGATGTATGATCCATGCATTGACTAAGGCCATGCAATGATCTGTACAAATCTGTGAAAACAACTAAAGTAAACTAATTTAAAGCCTTCCCATCGCTTTCCGATTTAAGTACAATACTAGGTAGGAGTGTAGGACTTCTTTGGTGGGAGCTCGAATAAGCAAACCACTTACTGTTCAGCTGTTCCAGCAGAGTTATCTCCATTGGAATTAGCAGTAATATCTGTCGGTGGTGCCTGGCTACTGGTTCCCACATCACACCCATTAACTTCACCCTACAAAAAAATGCCACAAAGAAAGCACTGTCATTACTCCTACAAAGAAATGCAAACCCTTGCAGCAGTAGCTTCAATTGCAACCGAGTCAAATGGAAGTCATCTCATCTACAGGAATACCTGCTCAATCGGGTTTGCTGAAGTGTCCCGAGTTTCCACAGAAATTGCTTGCGCAATTATCGGTGTCCTAGAAAGATCTCTTAAAGTTCCCTGCAACTCGGTAATTCAGTACCAAGGAAAAACCAATTTAGCATTATGCATAAATAGCATGAGCACAGGAGAAGCAATCTAAAATCTAAGACAATAAGTATGCACACAATTTGAACACAAGGATGAATAAGGAAGATATCAAAGTAGCAGACAAAAATAGCATCACAATTTACCCACTTAGTTGCAGAACAGAATAGACACTAACTTCTGAATTGGCTAAGTGCATCACCATAACGGAGAGTAGTCCAATACTCTCCCACATTATTCTACCGCAACTTCTCTCTTCCTTCTCCTTCATTCTACCCCCATCTTCTCTCTTGCTCCTTTGTTCTCTTGCAACCTTTAGATTTCAACTGCTCCCCCCATAAGTGACCCTCATGTTTGCACTAAGCGTAGGCATGCCCAACCCTTGCACATTTATAAGCGGTGGCTCCAGCAGCCTGTATAAAAAATTAAAAATATGGGACGCAATCCTTATCAGGATAGATTTTCCTATCACGCTGTCGGGGTCGGCCCCGATCAACGGCAAATGTACTGGACCTGCCTAGGAGATCGGTGTGACAGCAAGTACCAAGGGGTTTGGGAGATCGGTGAGGTGTGCAAAATTTAGTCTCACATCACCTAGGGGGAGGTTGCTGGTTTAGTTGATAATCTCTAGCCTCCTTAACATGGTACAATGCGTTTTAAGTCCTTCAGGCCCATGGGCCAAAGAGAACAATATTGTGCCAAGGTTAATGGGGGTGTGGCGTTACACTAACAACGGCTATAATGATAAACAACTGGAAAATAAATCCCAAACAAAAAGAAACAAACTCTCATATATATATATATATATATACCGGTTGAACCGACACCCAGGTTTGGACCTAGTTCTTTTTGGGTCAGGACAAACCAGCCTAGTAACTGCATCACGGGACTTCTCCTTATTTTCTCAATAGGTCCTTGCTCCTAGAAAAGTTTTAGAAACAAGTTATTGATATGTGGAGAAGTTAAATTGGTTTGAAAATTAACCCATGATTACATGACAAGGGCAATTGTAATGAGAACCAACAATTACTGCCACAAGACAGATAAGCTGTATGAGTCGAATGGCCTACCACACGCTCCATGTTTGAAATCTGCTCCACCAAATAAATTATATTGCAGTTTAAATTTGTTTCACCAACTGAATGAGATACAAAGTTCTGTTAGCACTATCCCACCCATAGTAAATTAGCATATTATTTTAACCCAACCATATTTTCGAAACTATGTACCAAATGGCGTATTTTTCCAAAGAAAAAATCTGAAAATCTTAGGGTCCAGTCATGTTAGTCAAGATCTTTTAACCATGTTTTTCTCTAATTTCTGCTGTATTTTTATTCACTGTACATTTGTATTTTATATTAGTGTCTATTAGTGTTTAGAATCGTTATTTTGTATCCTACTCAAAGGATATATGCCAAAGAATTATTCATTGTGCCTTTCAATTATCATACCAAATTTTACCTGAACACATCAGCATCATATCTTTTCTTATAACCAAATTTACCAACTCTGAACCTACCTCAGTCAATGGAATATTCTCAGCTTCACGTGGTAGTGTAGTAGTTGTTGTTATCTAACTCATATCCAGGGTCATAAGCCTTCCATGCAGTTGCATCCATAAGCCATTTTGCCCACAGGAATACTAGTTGTTGCAAATTAGATGACCACTCTACAAAACTCGGTCCTCCAGACTATCATGAGAGAACATGGCAGTGTCAGCTACAGCTATTAACCTAGTAAGGAGGGCTCATTGAAGGTACTGGCCAAGGCAGGGCAACATAAGTCCTATAGCAGCAGCAAACATGTGGTATCAAACTGTCAATGAATTGGTTGTGCTTAATAGGAGGCATCCAGACTCGGTTCAACGGATTTACTCCCACCTAATTTACCATGCAGGAGCTGGATTTGCATTATCATACTCTTAGAATTTCTTCTTCCCTTTCCTTGATAATAAAATGTCCTAAGAGTTTGTATGTGTCTCTATATCACCAATCCAGCATTTAAGAAAAAAGAAAGCTGGATATTATAAAAGAGAACCCATAGACTGCTTTATATTTCACCAAATCAGCCCATGAATCAGTTAATATGCTAGCCATTTGAGATGCTACAAAGCGTTGGCAAGAATTTTTTATGTGATCTCTTTCTAGGTTTGACTTATGAATTGTAATGTAAGGTTCATTTCCTTTCTTGCCCTTTTAATTTTGTCTCCTAAGTTCTTCCATTTTGTACTTGTTACATTGTGTTACGCAACAATACTTTTGACATTACTAAATGAGAAAAACAAAGAGCAACAGACAGGCAGGAGTTGTATAGATTTGTCATATAATAAAATTGCTTCCTATAAAGACGAAGCTCTTAGTTTTTTATTTTGTAAAATTACTTCTGTTTTCTATAGTAAACAGGAACCTACAGTGACTAACCATATACAGGAACCAACCTTGTTTGCCCACATAAGCCCGCATGCATTGCACAGAGTCCTAGGGCCGGCTGGCCCACGACGCATCATTGGAGTGGACTTTGAACTAATGCCACAGTGTGTGCATCTGAGGAAAGCACTTAAGGATTAATAGCAAACTACATGAAATAGAAATTAGGCACAATACCAGTCTAAAAGAAAACTCAAGGAAACAATGACGGTTGATTGCAGAAGAAATCATCTTAGGAGACTAACAAAAGTTGCTAGATGACTTGGTACTCACAAAGTTTCTTGCTGTGAATCATCTTGTCCTGTACCATTCCAATTCGAAGCCGATCCCGCATCATCTGAACTCACCTTTGATGATGTGAATTGACCCTTTTTACGCTGCATCCTGGTAAGGGAAAGCATATAACGGACATGGGTTGACGAAACAGTTTCTTCTATAAAACAGAAGTTCACGAAGAATAATAAGAAATATGGAACCCATTAAAGCAAGTTTCACAGCATCTTAGTTTAATAAATCTAGTCTACACAGTGAATCTAGACCTTTGCTCGAAAAAAGTCCAAAACACAATTACTTCAAAACAATAGTACAAAATCGTTATTGAGCCAAATAAAGAAAGCCGGATTCCTGGGAACAAAAGGCCCTAACTAGTTCCAAGGCAAGGTCCGTTTTTTCCCCTGAAGAATGCCACATTTAAGCTCCATCAAATTTTACTCCACCAAAATACTAGTCAAACACATCTCAGCAGTCAGTACAATCTCAGAGAAGCAACTATGAATGTATCGCATTTGCAACACTATGGTTCTTGAAAATAATTTTTAAACATAAAAATTTATGGGTAAATGGCATTTAGGGTAAACACAACCCTAAAACGATGCAGAAAATAATGAAAAAAATAAAAACTAACAATGCACACAAATTTACGAGGTTCGCAAGATTGTCTACGTCCTCAGTGAGATAAAATCCTGCTTCCCTATCAATGAAAATACGGTTACAGCGCTCGTCCTCACACCTCTCTCAAATTGCTTTACAAAGAAAGATGCCCTCGCTACAAATATATAGCGAAAACCCTATATAGAGAATTTACAGGAATACCCACTTTGGCCATGGATGGAATTAAAGACATCCTATCCCCAACATAGAGTACCTAACATTTGGTCAAATTGCACGTAAGGAACCCAATGTTTGAACTATCATCACTTGGGATACCTCACATTCATAGATATGATGTTTGCGGTACCTCACATTTAACTGATATTACATTTGAGATTCATTATCTTTTTTTAAAACCCAACTTTATCCTTTATCTTCCCCAGAAAGTAAATGGGGAAAGAGAGCATAGGGAGGGGCCAAGACGGTACAGGTAGAGGAGGGGAGAGTGAAAGCAGGGTGGGGGAGGCAAGGAGGCAAGGAAGTATGGAAGCAGGATAGGGACGGGTCTGGGGGAGATGGGGAGGGCAAGGAAGTGGGGAGCGGTTGTAGACACCCGATATCCTTACAACGGTCAACCTCGAGAAGAAGACGAAGAAGGGGAGGCATCACTACCAAATCCACCACTATTCTCCCATTGTACCAATGATGAATAAGAAGAAATGTGCATCTATTGTTATCATTCTATTCTTCGCCTGCACTAAAACCCCCCACCAAGCCTTCAACGAGCTAAGTTGGTTGCAATGGATATTGGAAGAGAAAATTGTGCAAACAACAAAAAGAATGATCTGAAACTCTGTGGAAGAGCATGGTGCATCGGAGTGACAACGACCAACACTCTCTCTGACCGGTGGAGAAAACTCTCCTGGAACGTAATATGATAGGGGCAATTGGTGAAGCAGCTCAGAACTGTAAATGGTGTAGTTGAGGATCGACCCAATTCAATGGACAAAGAATGCACAATTAACGAGCTGGGCAGGATGAGTGATCAAGTTGTCATCAATGGTGAAATTTGAAATCGTAGTGTTGCCACAAGAATCACATTGTCCAAGAGTAGACTAGGGAGCCAAGACCAGACTGGGAACTTTGGAAGATCCGAGAAGGTGAGTTTTTGATGGACGATGTAGTAGAGAATGATTGATGGGTTGAAGAGGTGAGTCAAAGAGAGGATAGGGAGGGGCTGGTAAGGGGTGGGAGCAGGAAGGGGTCAGGACAGGGGTGGAGCGGAAAGGGAGAGGAGGGAGCATTGGGAATGGGAGGGGGAGGGGGAGGGGGAGGGGGAGGGGAGGGGGAGGGGGGTGGGGGGGGGGATGGTGCGGCGCTGCAGGGGAGGGGGAGATTGCCACATTGAATCATTAAAAACAATCATATAAATCAGAATTAAGTTTTATTTGATACTGCAGGCCTCAGAGACAATTTAATTTTCGATCCTTGGAACTGCATACATGGCCTAGAGTCAAGAGACATGGAACAGAACTTCCAATGGGTTCACCCATGCATTGGGTTCACCCATGCATAACAAAGTACTTAGGAATTAATAAAATCCAATTTGCATGGAAGCCATCCACTGTGTGCCTTCTTTGGACAAATACCTCCTTGTCTATCTTCATATATCAACAAAAATCTTTATTTGTTGAAAGAATACGTCTAGTCTCCTATTTTAGGAAAATAGTTTATATATGTCCTCTTAAGAAGGCAAAAATCAATATACTAAAATAGTATTCTGAATTGTATTATTTAACTTGTGTTTTTCTATTGCTCTAGAAGATACCAATATATTTTAACTTGTGATTTTCTATCGCTCTACAAGATACCAATACACATACCATGTGCAAATGGTTAATAATTTGCAGCATCTATCGAAAACTCAAAGAAAAGACTTGCAACAGAAGCTTAGGATAAACATCGCATCCAAAAATAACTTGGGCATATGTGTTTTAAGTCACAAGCCTCCGTTCTTGGGAGATAACTCCTACTCAAGCAGTATCCTTTAATCATCTAAATTGTCTCCATTGTCTATATTCATACTTGTTAGACTGAAGTAGTAGTGATATAAAAGTAGACATCATATAGAACTCTTTATTTAAGTTCTAAGAGGGTAATAAGAGTTCACTAAAACCCTTGAATGTTGAATGGTGTGCATTACTCCAGGAGGGGGAAGAACTTAAGATGGAGGATGACCAAAAGCTCCATCTTTGAATCGACATTAAGTCTTTCCGTCAACTTTGAGCCATGACATCAGAAGGAACAAAAACAAGAGACAACATGGGCAGGCTTAGCATATGCATAAGAGTGGATAAAGCATTTCTTATGGGCGGAGCATAAAAACTCTAATGATACATTACAATGTTGACAATGATTCGCCATTGTAGTAAGACATAAACTAGGTGCATGAAGTCCATCGAGATGGGCAAGTTCGTGTTTATCTAAACAGAACCCTGCCCACAATGAGAAGAGAGAAGGGGGGGGGGGGGGGAGGGAGAATTCCCATGTGGATTAAGACAAAGATCATTAACCTCTCCTCCAAACTTTCATTGTCCAACACGATGCATGGAAATCTTAACATCTCTCTGATCTTGTATTCTAACAAACTTTTCTAAAAAGAAATACAACATATTTAGCAGAAAGATTACTACCTGAGAGCAACTTCTTTCCTAACGTTATATCGAATCTTCTTATCAAAGTTCCGCTCTTTTCTCTTTGCACGGAATCTATGAAGAGAAGCCTCTCTCTGAGGAAGAGTAGAGCGTTGGGGATACTCAGCCAAACTCTGATACCAAAAAAAAAAAGGGTGAGGGGGGTAAAGGATGAAAGCAATGAACACGATTAAATGAAAACATAATACAAAGACCAAAACACCCGCAAGAATGAGAAAGGAGGCCTGAGGTTACCCTCTGATTCGGAGAAGATGCCACGCCAGACACGCCAGAAGGGACTTCATACCCTCCCAGCAATAGCAGAACCGCCTGTACCTATAAGTAATCGACGGGGAAAAAGAGAGAGAAAATTGAAACCCAACACCTCAAATTTTGTAATCTACAAGCACCAAACCCAAGTGATAGCCGACATAAAAACTGTAAATTGAACACATTATAAACGAAACCATTGTCTCAAACACCTTCTCTGGGGAAACAGCATCGAACACATAGACTTCGCCCTGAAAGGAAAGAGTCAGCTGATCCATACCCTCCCCACGTGACGGTAGAACGAAACTGGAGGCGGCGCCACCAACGTAGTTAGAATCCGGAGGGACTTCATCGACGCTGCCCCCTACACCACCATCTTCAAGCGTGTGAGCTTCGAATCGAATGTTCGGATTGTCTATGGATTCTCCATCTACACCATCGTCTTCTTCCTCGATCTGGCTCGTATGGTTCAGAGACTGCATATGATTCTCATGATCGTACAATGGCTCATGTTCATTCTTCTCCGCCATCTCTGCAGCATTACAGCTACGGATCGATGAAGATAACAAAATCTCTCAAACCCTATTACCCAAATTGTGAAATCTTCACTGGTGGACTGTGATGTTAATCAAAGGAAAGAACCTCTAGACTGGACTGCGATTGGCCGTTTCGAACTGCTTCCACACCGAAATCGACGACAGCTCAGGAGATGACGATGGGTGAATGTAAATAACCCTGGAAGAAAAGGAGATTTACGGGATATGCCCCAAGGTCCTGAGTTCACCATAGTAGTGTTAGTGAAGTCCAGGTTTCAGAATCTGACAGAGCTCGTTGAGCATCCAAGAATTGAAGAGCAAAACGTGTATTCCCTGAAGACGAAGGGGTGAAGCAGTACCTGGTTGCCGCTTGCCACTTGCCACTTGCCACTTGCCAGTTGCCAGTGAAGGAAGAGTTTGCGACGAACTAGTTGGGAACTCGGATTGGGAAGTGAAAGCTTATCCGCTGAAGCTTTCTTTTTCTTTTTTATCTTTTAGGTGCCGATTTTACGATAATGCCCTCGTTTTACTAACCAAAAGTGGGGTATGGACGTATGGTGGAATAATAAATTAAGGGGTGTTAGCAGTCTGGTTTTTTTTGGTAGGAAAGGTCGGTTTCAGTTGTGGTTAATCGGTTCTATCAATTTAAGGGGCGTTTGGTTCGAATTATTCATTGGATCAAATTCTAAGGATTTAGGATTCTAAATCTAACTCATATGAATGAGTTTCTTTAGAATAATTTTTTTATGATGAAAAAACTATTTGGTTATCTTGATTCTGTCACTTGATTGTGAGTGGAAAACTATTTGGTTACCTTAATTCTGAGTGGAAAAACTATTTGGTTACCTTTGAGTCTTTGAACCCATGTTTTGTTAGCAAAAAATAAAAAATAAAAAATAAATTTAAAAACAAAAACAAATTCAAAAATTTGTTTCACATATATACTTTATTTTTTTTTTCTTTTTCTTTTTCTTTTTAATAGCAATATGTAAAAAAAAATTAAAAAATGGCACTCGTGAGCTATCAAGTCCAAGAGAGTAGTAATTATTATTATTATTATTATTATTATTATTATTATTATTATTATTATTATTATTATTTTAAATTAAAGAGGAAAATAAAAAAGAAAATTACAAGGCATGATTGTAGTTCATGTAATCGAAATAGGTATCGTGCATCTTAAAAAGGAATAATATAGTATTGAACTTTTTTTTTTTCCTTAAACAACATGATTTGATTTCTTCATGTAATGGTTTTGGGTAGGTCATCTCACAATGAGCTCACTCACATGTCACATTACACATGTGAATCTAACTCTGTTCTGAATTTTAAATTCTGCAATCTTTCCATTGATTCTGAATTTTAGGGTTATTTTTTATATCCATATTTAGGTTAGAAACACTCTATTATAAGTGTCATATTCTGAAATCTTTCCATAGATTATGAAATTATGAATGGGGCACTTGGAGCTTGTGATGTGCCCAGTTCCCCATAGTTATCAAAGGTACTAACATGTAATAATCCAAAAACATAGTTCAGTCTAAATTAACTATTACAATCCAAGTACTAATAAATGATAATGAAGTCTTTCTATCAAAAAAAAAAAAAGATAATGAACTCAATATCATTACAATGGCTTCGGCCTTTTATTTTTCAAAAAATTCCAAAAAAGTTCATCCTATATTTTTGTTTAAATCAAGTTTCTTGACTGCGTCAAGAACATCTCTCAGCATCCTCGTATGGTCTTCCAATTCTTTTATTGCACCATTCAAGTATCCTTTGATATATAGTCTGATGAAGGGGAAGGAGATGATGAAGTTGAGGTTTCCGAGCATTGTGACATAGGTGGAGTCTGGTAAGTATGACAACTTAGGCTTGAATATGATATCCAATCGAACATTCCACAACCTTCGTTTTCAACCTGTAAAGCAAATATAATCATCTTATAAGAATATAAGGAAATAAACATTCAAATCTTAAAATCCAAAAAAAATAAAAAAATTAAAAAAAATTAAGAAATTCATACCCCAGCTGATCGTGGACAACACCAAAAATATTGACCATAATTTGCACTTGTCTTCACAGTTATGACCTTACACTGATCGTTTCCACAGTCACACATCTTCAGTTGGTCAACCCACATGAAGAAGGGGCAATTCATTGAACATTTAAAAATTTTCCTTCCAACATGTGACCTTGACTCAAAAGTGAAAATTGAGCAATCTTTCCCACATAAATCACACTTCCCAATAGCACAATCGGACACATTCGATGTCATCTATAAGTTAACACAAACATTTTCAAGAGAGCAAATATGCATAGAAAATACTGTTAAGTACGCCCCTCATCTGAGTGTGATGGACAAATATGACATAATAAGAGAATAATTATGAGGGGAGGATTCTTAAAACCAAAAAATAGGAGATTTTAATGGCACAAATTTTATGCCTCCTAAACAGGAACTGAAACTGATATACAGTGGTGGGAAAGAAAAGAAATAAAAGAAAAAAATGTGATCAAGGTAATCTACTATGGACAAATCAAAAGTTCTGAACTGATTATACAAACTCATGCGACTTTACAAGATCTTTCTATTTTGGGTAATTGCAGTATGTACCATACGTTGGAGGGATCGAGATCCTCTGCGACCAGTGGATCTGGTGGAGGTTGGCGGAGGTAACCTCGGATGCTGACACGTGTTCTGTGACACATGGACGGTCAGATCCATCTTCTTCTTCCTCCGAAGTCGACAAACTCTCTCCTCTGTTCTCCATAAGTAACCTAGGAGCCCCTTCTTCTTCTTCTTCTTCTTCTTCTTCTCCTCCTCGTACAGATGCTTTACACACGAGAGAGGAAAGAGGGAGAACTAGAATAAAAATTAAGCAAAATCCGCAACTCAAGTTGCAGAAATTTACAAAGGAAATCAAAATCAAAATACCCTACTGAAATTGTGTTATGTGTTGGAAATGGAGTTCGTCCTCTCTTTAGGATGTTGTTGGTGTTGATCAGCTTTCGGAACTGCCGCCCTGTCAGCCACTTTTTCATTTTTGTCATTTCTCTTTCTCCCCCACTTGCCGCTGCAACCCACTCACTGCGGCACCACCACTTGCATCTCCCCATCTCTAAACGAGAGGGCTAGACATGGACGCCCCTATTTCAGAGTTGAAGGTAACCCATCTTCTGTTGTAAGGCAGACAGAGGGCCTCGTTTTCTTTTGTAGGCACCGCTGCTTCAAGTGCTTCCTCTCAATTGGGGAAAGAATGCAGATCAGGAAGGCCAAAAATAAGAAACAAAAATGAAAGCACCATCAAATCGTTTTATCTTACATGAATCCAAATTGAGAATTAATAGTTGACAAAAACATACACCAGCTCTGTAGCGCTACAACTACAGGTGATAAGGAAACCCCAAATTAAGAGACAGAGATATTCATTCTTCAACAATGATAATAAATAAACCCATATGCAGAGAGAATGAAAGATGTGGAGTGGGGCAGACAACAGGGGAGGGAGATGGGGAGATGCAAGAGGCGGTGCCGATATCAGTGTGGGTTGCAGCGGCGATCAAAGGAGAGTGTTCGTCGGCTTTGGAGGAAGAAGGATCTGATTGTTCATGTGTCACAGGACATGTGTCAGCATCCGAGGTCACCTCTGCCAACCTCCGCGAGATCCACTGGTTGCAGAGGATCTCGATCCTACGTTGGAGATAGCAAAAGGGCAATGGACGAGTATACATCGGAGATATTCATGGGAGGGAAGAGCACCATAGTCCTCCGCACCACTTGTGAGGACTCCTTGTTGGCTGCTCCCATCATCTTGGACTTGTTCCTCCTGGCCGAGCTCAGTTCTCGGATCCAACTCAAAGCAGAGGGAGAGGTATTTGTCAGTTACTAAAACGACTTCTAAGGTTCAAAATTGAAACTGAAAATTGGTCATTTTGGGCTCACTCACTCTGTTTCTAATGGTCTTTGCAGGGCAAGTTCCACTCTTTCCACCCTGTGGCTACCATTATGAGCTTCCTCACTAGAGCTCCACTGGTAAACCAAATCGTGCTCTTTCTAGAGTTTAGCTTAATGAGGGCTAGTTTCATTTGATATTTATAAATGAAAAATGGTTTGATGGGTATCTCTGAAATAGGTCCCGCTTGGTACTCCAGTGGTGAATGCATTGGCGAAGTAGAGGGCAATGCTTGAGAACATAATGAGGGCTTGTATTGGATTGGCTCCGGAGAACAACATGATCTTGGAATACAAGTGAAGTGAGAAGACCAGTGTAAGACCATCAAAATTCAAAAGCCCCCTGTTTTGTTTGTTTCACTTTCTTTTTTTATTTTCATCTTTAAGAAATGTTAAAGAGAAAGTTCAATGTTTGAGGAAGATGGAGGCTTTCTGTTTGGTCTTTTGGGCTTCTTCATTTCCTCGTTTTCGTCCTCTGTTTCATCCCCACAGTAGTAAGTTTCATTCCATTGCCATGAAAGAAGAAGGGAGAAGATAAAGGACTCGTCGGAGTTATGTAGGTTTTTGTTTTCTTCTTGTGGCTTTAGGGCATTTTGGTTCAGGCCTTCTACCACTTAGTGAAGTAACTGCAAGTAGTAGAATTGTGTAACTAATTAACTCTAGCATCAGGGGTTGAAATCGTCTGCAATTCCGATCTCGTACAATTCCATGAAATACCATCTTCAGAGGGTGACACATGTATTGATACCAATGCAATGGTCCAGATCTGGTAAAACTAATAAAACCTTAAATCAGTGAAGAGTCATTTAAATCAAATCTAGACCATTGCATTGGTATCAATACACGTGTCACCCCCTGAAGGTGGTATTTCACGGAATTGTACGAGATCGGAATTGCAGACGATTTTTTTCCTAGCATCAGTGATTGAAAAAGTGAAATCTATAAATGTGTAATAATAGTTATTGCAAATTAATTAACTCTAGCAGTCTTCACTCATTTTTTTTTTCAACTCTGCAACTGAAATCTAGATATTTTTCAGGAAAATATCTTTGAATTTGCTTCAATGTGTTGGAAAGCTTCTCCATCGAGGGTCGACACTCATTGTCTATCATGTTCATCTATGATTGTCCTTCAGCAATTTTTTGAGATGGCATGTGGATTTCTAGATTCAGAAGATGCTATTCTTTAAATGGATTACTCTGGTATGGTATATATGGAAAGCCATAAATTGCTTTGTGTTTAATCGCGCTTATCTGTGTTTGTTTCATACTCTTCAGGGTTTTTTCTCATGTTGTTGATATATAAAAAACCATTTTCTTAAGATTTCTTAAGACCATATTCAACTCATTGTCACAAACTTAACATAATATCAAGTTACATCAACCAAACACATCAAATTTCTATTAAAAAAACCATTGTCTTAGAATTCTTCTCACTTCCTATTGTCACCTCAATTCTTCTCAATCTCTGGCAAGTACATCTCTAGCAGATTTCACCTATCATCTACTCTTGTTTCCATGAAGATAATAGCATAATTCTTCTTGGCCGTGATATATTCCTTGGCCTTGAACTTTTGTTGGAAATTGAGGTCTGAAATGGCATCAACAACATCTATAATTGCTCTCCTAAATTCAAGCTGAGATTCACTCATTACCATCTTTTCGATTGAGTTAGCAATTGATTTCAATGGACTTACCACGTTTTCAACTGCACCCTTCTTCCTCTTTTTTCTACCACTGTTGACGGACCCACGAGGTCTTCCTCGAGAACGACTGGTACTACCAATGGGAGTGGAAGGAACATTTTATTCAGGTTCAATAGGTGGATAGTCAACACCATTATTGTTCCATATTCCCTCAACCTGAGTATCAGTCACGTCCATCATAACTTTTGTGGCAGCTTCAGAGGGGATTGTTGAATCCTTCCCAATTGCTATCTCTTTCCTTAGCAATGCTCCAACTTCTGGGTGAATTGGGAGCACACTATGTTCCTTCCAATACTTTTGTTCTTTTTTCTACCAATCTAAAAGACAATGTCAATCGATTTATGTTTTAAGTAAGAAAAAAAAAAGAAAACAAAAACAAAAACACATAATTATATAGAAATTATAATTTAAAAAATTCCATTATACCCTATACTCATTCCAGAAGTGTTGAGGAGCATCAAATCTCATATCGGATGCATTCCATCCCAATCCACTTTGTTTTTGTAGATCACCCAAATGCTCTAAGCCTTTGCTTCCAAATCTGGAAGTGGTTTCTCACGTGTTCACACTCATAACTAGTGAATAATTTCTCTTTCAGTCGATTGGCAATTTCTATGAACTGCTATTTTTTCGGTCCAGTATCTCCACTCTTACCACTCTTGTACTGTTTCAATATATACTCCAACATGTAATGTGAAATGACACTAGGCCATGAAGTAATGTCCCGTGACCGACTATTAGAATCTCATGTTGGTTCCATCACCTCAAAACTAACAAAATACACCACAATACAATACAATGTGAATATATTTCATAAATATCAAGTAACAATAACAATTACTAATTAGGAAATCCATAAACCTAGCATTGCAATTCAGTTAAATAATCAACATACATGCATCCCACAACATAAAATTTTAAACCAAGTATGTTTAAGTTAAACAGTCATCCCAAATCATGCAAAAAAATTAAAATTGTCCACAACAGAAATACATTCCAAATAGAAGTTAACCAATAGCAAATATTTCAGTTCATAAATACTCAATCTTAGTAGGACAAATCATCATCATCTTCAGTGATGGCTTCATGTTCCCCATCTCCAGCCACCCAGTCAGCCCACATCTGGTCAACAATTTGTTATTGAAATAGATCCCAATCAGCATTCTCCTACACATGATCCTCTCCATCAGAACTATTATCTTCAACATCTTCATTTACTTCGTGAAGGGTTGATCGGGTACTAGCACTATCTTCTTCACCCTCTTCATCAAGCCATCGCTCTTCTTCTTCAACACTATTCTGTGTAATAATGTGGTTGTGCAACAGCACACATGCCAACACAATTCTTGTTTGTGTCTTTAAAGGATATTCTGGTTGGTTTTTCAAGATCTTGAATCTCGACTTCAGGAGGCCAAATGAACGTTCAATCACGTTTCTTAATTGTGAATGTCTCAGGTTAAACAATTTATTTTTATCACTTGATGACTGATCACAATTTCTCCACTCTTTCAGATGGTATCGAACGTTTTGATATGGCAGCAAGAACCCCGCTTGGTTAGCATACCCAGCATCAACGAGATAATATTTACCTCGTGGCACCACCAATTTCCCATCACCATCTCTATGCAATGCATTGTCTAAGATTCGAGCATCTGATGCTGACCCTTCCCAACCAGAAAGAATGTAAGTATATTTCATGTCAAAGTCACAGGTAGCAAGAATATTTTGAGAAATATCACCCTTCCTATCACAGAACCTCAGATGATCGCTTAGATGCACCCACACAGGGTTATGTGATCCATCTATGGCTCCGATGCAGTTCTTGAAATAAAGGTAAAATCTTTCTTCATTACTTGTTATTCGATGATGCGCTGCGATACTCGAAGGTTTCAATAGTATTGGATACAATTTAAGGATTGCACCCAATACAATGTTAAAGTACCGACTTACAGTCTCACCAGAATGTCCAAACTTGTGTGTAATGATGCGGTTTTTAACATTGTGTCCTACTGTATGTAGAAACATAACTAGTTGTTCATTCACTTGCACAAATCTGCTATTTCTCAATAGACCTCTCTCCCTAATCAAATGACTTAAACTAAAAAAAGCCCTCGTGCTTAACCTTATTTGTTCTCGACAGGTTCTATTAGTGTGACCGATAATTCTCTTTGTCTCAATAATACTGCATAGGGGTTCACAACGGTATGGCTCTTTGTCCAGATATTTTTTGATATACTGGTCTATTGTTATAACAACAGCAGTTGCAGCAAAGATTATGATTTTCCTTCGCCTCTTGCAGCCATCATCAAACTCCATTGTAAAAGTAAATCTACATTCAAATTAAACAAATAATAAATTACTGCTCATGATTAATTAAAATGTTATTTTATAATTTTTTAATACTGGCACTCAAACTCATGATTTGTAAAACTTCCAGTGTTTACCAATCGTAAAAGTGATATTGGGTAGAAAGATCCAATATTCAGTCACATATTGTTATTCATTCAAGCAACATTTTTGTAGTTACAAATCCAAAACTGTTGGCACACTGCAATCCTCTACATTGGCAACTACCTTTTCATTGCATAATTTGATTAAGCCAACTATTGAATGAATAATTTCATAGCAAACAGAGCATCAATAGGAAAAGAATAATAGCAGAAAATCTACCTGATATGTAAATTCTCAAACTTTGATTCACAAATCACTACCAATCTTAAGGATAGACAAAGCAACCACTTCCTTCCATAAACAAACAAAACAACACTAGATCATGCGATTTTTCAGCTTATTTGACAGCCATGGTCTACATATTTTGAGAAAAAAAAAATGAACCAAACTCTGAGATAGCAGAGAATGGCACAAAGAAGGTGAGGAAGAAGAAGAGTTGAGAGAGAGTGCAGGGATTCACCTTCGGTTGTAGGTTCCAAAATCCGTAGCGCCTATTAGTAATGCGAGCAAAGTCCAGCGACGTTATGCTAAGAGGATTTGTCAAACCTGGAACAACCATCCATGAACAAAAAAGACACCCCAGAAAAATTAGTCATACTCACATCAAGCAGATGGCACAGAGTAGATGAGTTGAGAGAGGGTGAGAAAGTGCAGAGATTCACCTTCTTTCAAAACCGACCTCTACAGCCACTCTTAGAAGAGGAGGAAGAAGAGTTGAGAGGGGGTGAGGCTTTGGTCGTTTTCAAAGCAACTAGGGCGTGATTCTATGGTTTTTATATCAACCCTAAACACAAACGAAGAAGAATAAGAAGCGTAAATGTGAGAAACCCTAAACACAAACGAAGAAGAGGGACAATATAAATCTCACCTCGATTTTCAGTTGCAGGTAAAGGCTGCGATCTACTTCCACCATAAGAAGGTAAACCCTAGATATGAAGAAGAAGGGTAAACGTGAGAAACCCTAAACACAAACGAAGAAGAAGAAGAAAAAGAAGAAGAAGAAGAAGAAGAAGAAGAAGAAGAAGAAGAAGAAGAAGAAGAAGAAGTAGGAGGAGGAGGAGAAGGAGGACATATCTCACCTCGATTTTCAGTTGCAGGGTAGAGCGCAATCGTCTTTCACCGCCATAGGGTAAAAACTTGATAATTGTGAGACACCGTGAATCTAGGGCTTTTATATCAACCCTAGAATCCGTGACTCAATTCTAGATTAACCTCAATAGGTTAATCCAGTTGAGTCGTGGATTTTAGTTCAATTGCGTGATTCAACTGGACACCCTGACTCCGGATCACCTTTTCGGAAATATGAGCCAAACGGTTTAATTTAAACGAGATCCTGAATCCTTAGAATTTGGACACCGTGACTCCGGATCACTGTGGCTTCCTATTATTTTACGTCTATTTTAGGCATGGGTTTTGTAGTTCAGGGTATGTACATGTTTCTATTTGGTTAATTAATAATTAGTTCATTTTCTGGCTTAATGTAATGGAATAATCAGGCTATAATTTAGTTTTAAATCATCTATGATTAATCATGCTATAAAGTGTCTTTAAACAAGCCACCAACGTGCTATAATTGGGCTACACGTGCTTAAATATGCTAATCGACTTATAAATTGACGATTATCAATTGGGCGATAGTTTAGTCATTGCCTTGCATCGTGAATGCCCAATTATTAATTGATCATCTGACAAGTTAAATAAAATGTTAGACCAAACTTGGGCTTCAATTGGTGATGACTCACATTTGACACCCCCCCCCACCCAATAAAAGGATCTGGCTCCTCTCCATATATCCCAGGGTTCAGAGAGTGATTCCATAGCTGAGAGGACCTTTGGCACGTGTCGTTGGGCTTCAATATTATTGTTAAAGTCTCACTTTGTTGTAGCCTATATAAATACCGATTTTGTATGGAACTTGCAAGAATCATAACTACAAGGAGTCTATCAAAGGCTACAAAGTATAAAAAAACAAGAGTGGCACATGTCGTAGTTTGGATGGACTGTGAAGAGGTGATGGATTGGCTAATGCAATAAAATGCAAAATGCTGGCCTTGTAGTTAGGTTATCTTTTTTCATTCGGAAATTTGTATTCAATTTTCTCGATATGCGTAAAAGGTTTTGTATTCATGTGCTAAATTTCAAACTAAACGAAATTGTCGAGGTGATGATATAAAACACATAAATTTGTAGAAATGAAACAAGAATCACCTAAAGAATGCACACTTATACTTAAACCATCAAGGATGTCTGCCAATACATGGAACAATATATGATTGAATTTGATTATTTGACACGTTGCTAGTCCAACCACTCAGTATATATCAAAGGTCGCAATTGCTATACTTTCCTTTTCATATGTGAGAACTAGATGTGGAGTTTATGAAAACCTCTAGATCACCAGCTAAGGCCCCTAAATGACCACTTAGTGATAAAGGAGGTAAGGGTGCAGAGACAGCCAGGAGGTTTGCCTAGAAGCAGCTACCCTTGAAAGAGTGCGTAATAACTCATTGATCGAGTGCTCTTGCGCCTAAGATGAATGGGGCTAAGCAATCTGCTGAAGCTGTGCATATTGGAAAACATTATATTTTTCACCTTACATGTTGTATCTAATCTATAGCATATAGTCAAATTCAAATATAAAACTTTCACCAATACATTTATCCTTCATACAATTTTTTTTTTCCTGGTGGGGCCCAAAACCAAATCCCGGCCCAGATAAATTTTTGGGCTTGAGTCCGGTCCATGGATTTAAAATCCCAATTCAAAACCCGGAAATGTCAGGGACTCGGATTATTTCCGTGCCAAGTTTTTTTTTTTTTTGATAACATCCGTGCCAAGTTGCAACCATGGAAACCAGAGAGATATTTCCCCATTTCTTCAGTCGCTCTGATATATTTTTTTGTCTGAAAAAGGAAGGGAAGGGGTGGGGTGAGGTGAGGTGAGGTGAGGTGAGGTTGACGACCATTGGAACAATGAACGTGGAGGAAGAGGTAGAGCGACTTAAGGAAGAAATTAAGCGACTCGGTCAGATGCAACCAGATGGTTCTTACAAGGTACTTTTCTCTCTCTCTCTCTCTATCTCATGTTGCTATCGTTCCGATTCACATTTCGGATTTCCCTTTTTATTTGTTCTTGCTGAAAATTGATGATCGAAGTCTATGTTAATGAGATCCGTCTTCTGATAAGATTTGATGTCCAATCTAAATATTTTGTTTGATTAATATGTCAAATCTGTTTCTCATGATCCGATTTCTTTATATACCAATCTGGTTTTGTACAATCCTCTATATGGTTATGTGAAAATGCTTAGTAGAAACGAAAGGATTCAGGATATATATATTCTGTGTGTGTGTGGGGGGGGGGGGGGGGGGAGTCATTTGGGTGGTTTATGCAAAATTGCTGATGGATCTAGGACTATCCAGAACAAACAAGTTTCAGTTAAGATCTTGATAACCAAATTTCTGAGGGATCTGGGTTGGAACCACTAATGTATCCCATCTTTCTGAACAATATAGACTGCTTCAACGTTTTTTTTTGTCTTCCCAATGACTGGGAGGAAGATTGACTAGATTCAAAGCTCTGGTTGAAGCATTTTTTTTTTTTTAATGTAATGTGCAATGATGATCATGAGAATTCTGGCTCATAATCTTATATTTTTAACTGTAATGTTTCCCATTTATGGACTTTGTGATTTTCTTAAATTCAGTTTGTTCGATGGACCATGATCATCTCCTCCCTCTCCCAGCACTGGTAATGTTTCATGTGATTTTTCTAAATGATGATTTTAACGATTCTTGTGATTTTGCCATGTAAACTTGTTAGACTTGGCAATGCCACCTACCAGACAAAAGCAAAAGGATCATGTTATTGACACCTCAGTTGCCACATGGTTAGTCCGCGAACTTTCCACAAAATAATGAAACATCTCACGTTTTATAGCGTCCTCCCTACATCGGACAACTTGGGAACTTCTGCTTATTTAAAATAAATTGACAGACCATGGCATTGATACCTTATAGTTACCCCAATGCATTTCTCAAATCTTACACTGTTGCTTCTGCCAGTGAAAGGGAGCCGATTACCCTTTTCTCTTCATCAATTTGATACTTTTCTTATAAAGGCATTTTGAATTTGGTGATGAGAGGGGGGGGGGGG
>NC_056559.1:1569671-1569799 GCF_013358625.1 Macadamia integrifolia
GGGGGGGGGGGGGGGGGGGGAATTCTGTTTTTGTCTTCTTCATGGGGTGGTTTTGTCAAATCTTTATCAAAAGGTTCCTTAGAAACATGATATTTGCTATAAATATATTTTTTTTGGGGGGGGGGGGG
>NC_056559.1:1570024-1571670 GCF_013358625.1 Macadamia integrifolia
TTTCGCGCCAACTTAATATGATCAACATCTGCATGTATGCTGATCGTGTCTTATATTTTGAAGGTCACTTTTGGCACACTATTCCATGATGATAGGTGCGCAAACATTTTCGAAGCATTGGTTGGAACCCTTAGGGCAGCAAAGAAACGGAAGATTGTAGGATACGATGGTGAGCTACTACTACAGGGAGTTCATGACAATGTAGAGATTACTCTCAAACCCTTGCTACCGGCAACTACTGCTGCAACAACTGCAGTAACCACTACAGCAGTGGTATAATATTGAATGCAAAGATTGGGATATTGCATCTTGACAACTTTGTTTGGGAATGAAAGTACCATTATTAGATAAAAATGTGTGATGCATTCTATTCTTCTATCTTGATGACTGGTGAATTTCCCTTGGTTTATAAATGATATGGGTACAATTATAAGTCCCATTTGATTTGTAAAAACCAAGATTTGTAGCTATCAGCTTCTTGCTTCTTTGGATATTTTTTTCCCATTTATGACTGAAGTTATGGTAGAAAATGCCATGGATGATTGCAATTTGTGGCCATCATAGGGTTTGGGGAAAAAAATCGTCTCCAATTCCGATCTCGTACAATTCTATGCAATACCACCTTCAGGGGGTGACACGTGTATTGATACCAATGCAATGGTTCAGATCTGATTTAAATGTCTCTTCACTGATTTAATGTTTTATTAGTTGTACCAGATCTGGACCATTGTATTGGTATCAATACACGTGTCACTGCCTAAAAATGGTATTGCGCGGAATTGTACGAAATCAGAATTGTAGACAATTTCAACCCAGGGTTTGGTGCATTGGGAAGATAAAATTGCCGGTGAAATCGTGAGTCATGACATGTTCCGCCAAAATAGTCAGGTTAGCTTGGGCTGTCTTTGGATTGATCCATTTCTATTTTGAGGGTCATTTTTTATTTATGCGCACGTTTGGTTTGTTTTGGAACCAATTTTCTATTTCCTGAAATAAAAAGAAATAGATTTTCAGAAAATGCAGCTGACTCAACCATCAATGAGACTAGGAAATGTGAAATATTTCAGCACAAGAAGCAAAGACTAGCATCCTCTTTTTTTTTTTCTGGGTAAATTAAACTTCGTTCAAAAGATAAGTGACACGAAATACACAAGATTTGGATACAAAATATCCAAAATAAAGGAACGGAATATAACCAATTTTTTGTACATGCCATAGATAGGGTCTTCAATGCTAGGGGATGGACAATGCCAATAACTACCACAGAAAATAGCTGTAAACATAGCCAACAAGGTGAACATTGGGAATAGAGAAAGCGATAAGGTGAGGGTCTTCGTTCCATGCCAAATTGTATGTCATCAATAAAGGTTCTGAAACGCAAAGGCACACACGGTATGGGGGACATTTAGTTGTCGGTCATCTTTGGACGCAAAGACCATCAAGAATGATGTCATGACGATGAGGAGATCATAGATGATGGTGGAGGTGTACACGTGCGATGTTCACTCATCAAACTCAACATGCATCATCTCCCTCGTAATTCGAAGATGACCAATACCGGAGAGTATCTCAACAGCGAAAGGCTAGCAACCATGATGCCTTTTTAGTATGATACAATTCCAAATAAACCCAACCCACACCTCCAC
>NC_056559.1:1571690-1574051 GCF_013358625.1 Macadamia integrifolia
CCCCCCCCCCCCCCACCAAAAAAAAAAAGATATAGTTCCCGCATGTAGCTCCTAGACCCTCATTTCTTCACCTGGCATGCCAATTGGACAAATCTATAACCTTGTATTGTGTCACTTGGTTCCTGAATTAAGTTTTTGGTAGATTTTTTTTTTTTGAAAAGCTAAGGGACTCGGAGACTAAAGCTACATTTGGAGTGAATTCTTGGAATGTAACCCCCCCCCCCAAAAAAAAAAAAGATGTAGTTCCCGCATGTAGCTCCTAGACCCTCATTTCTTCACCTGGCATGCCAATTGGACAAATCTATAACCTTGTATTGTGTCACTTGGTTCCTGAATTAAGTTTTTGGTAGATTTTTTTTTTTGAAAAGCTAAGGGACTCGGAGACTAAAGCTACATTTGGAGTGAATTCTTGGAATGTAACCTAGGTCACCCATGATTTTAAACATCTGAGCCTATTATTTAACTTATGTTTGTCATCTCATTTTCTCAACCTCAACATTTTGTGGGTTACAGACACCCCCTCCTAAAGATCCCGATTTGAATCATGGTTATAGAGTATACATTATACAACAATACGCTGAAAATGTATGAACACATATAGTGATCCACCATTTCTTGGAATGCATTAATTATCAATTTAGAATGCATTCAAAAAATGCATATAGATACAGCATAAGGCTGTATGTGGTCTTGGAATAGATTTTTGTATAGAACATTTTCTGAATCAAGAAAATATAGAACTAAGTTAGGGTGTTTTCTAGATCCAAAATCTATTCCAAGAAATACATATCAAACACAGCCTAATTCTAAAAAAGTGGGTGGATATTGAACCTATTTGCCATTTGTGCCACAATCAACATGAGAATACTTGGCATATCTTCCTCTCTTGTGAGTTCTCAAAAAGGATATAGACTGTTGATCCATTGGGCCTTAAAACTGAACGATTAAATGGTTCTTCATTTTCAAACTTATAATCATGTTTTTCTTTAACTCTATCACCATCCCTTCAAATAAATTGGATTTATTTTTCAGTGCTTTTACTATTATGTGTTAGTACATTTGGAAACACATGAACCAAGTCTCCTTTGCACATGTTAAACCCAATCCGTATATCATATTACAACAGGTAGAGTACCGGATCTCTAATGGCATCCCCATACACTCTGATGAGCAACAGGTGATTATACATAACCCTACACCTACCCAGACATTAACGCTCCCTTGTTCCAATAAAAAAGTTCTAATTTGCACAGGGACCACTGATAACACCAAAAACATTTCTGGTTAGGTTGTTTCACTTATAACCGAAGGGAAGTGTATTTTACTTTATGCTAATTTTATGATGACAGGCAAACATCTTGAGACGACAACGAGGAGCCTACTATATGGGATGAACCAAGCTAGGGAAAAAGGATGGGAGATAGACGAAATCTGGAGTGATGCAAGGGAGTTGGAGAATCTCATGTCTGCTGACAACACAAACTTATGGCCATGGAACGCAATACCACTCTTCTTGAAAATTGCAGATGTTTTGTTTAAACCGAAGTTTTGTTACAAAAGCAACAATGACCTAGTTTTCTTGGTCAAAGCCTTAGCCCACAAGGTTATGAACTTGAAAACACTAATTAGGGATTCTAATATCTTGATGGACACTTATTTTAGTAGTTAATAAATTTTATTTCTTCTAAAAAAAAAAAAAACAGAGCCTAATTAATCCATTCAAAAAATAATAAATAATCAAGTAAAAAATGGGTTGGCCATTAGGAAAATAAGCATCACTAATAACCTAGGCCCTCCTAATTTTGAAGGCGAGTGGGTTCTTTTAGTGGTCCCCACATAATAGTTTTATTTATTCGTATTTAAGCATAGGTTCCATATTTTAAGGTCGAATATGTTATCCACAGTTCTACCTACATAACAGTTTTTTTTTTTTCCTAGTAGAACCTACATAACAAAGTTTAAGACTATAGGATCGGGGATGAGATCGGTGGCCTATCATTCCGATTCTGATCCAGCAGGAATCGCCTGATTATACAAGACTGCTTCTTGACTGATTTACATGGAGCAATTCCAAGGAGCCCAAATGTGCAACTTATAGGACTCCATTGCCATTATTGCAGTATACTGTGAATATTATCATTCTCATTTAGGCAAAAGATCATAATCATACTATTAAACAAATACAAAGGAAAATTAAACAAAAGATGAAACTCAGAAAAACAAATCTGCCATGTAATCGATTGGCAACCGGTGATGTTACAGCTTTGGTACAGAGTCAAGAGACTTTGAGAGAGAGAGAGAGAGAGAGAGAGAGAGAGAGAGAGAGAGAGAGAGAGAGAGAAAATCCACACCTAACTCTTG
>NC_056559.1:1574071-1587187 GCF_013358625.1 Macadamia integrifolia
GAGAGAGGGCGAGGGAAGGGGGAAGGGGGAAGGGGGAAGGGGGGAGGGGGCGGTGCATTGTTTAAAAAATCAGAATCAGATGCAAATCTGCTGGGACAAATGTCGATTCCCACCGATTCTAGGGTTTTGGTCACCATGTCTCTGGGTTTCCAGATCTAATGGCCAATTTTAGGGTACTAGGGACCGAATCTTGCTGATCAGGTAGGGACTGATTGAACACCGATTCCCATTTTAATAACCTGGGTTTCGATTCTTGGATTATTTCCCCCCCTCTACAAGCTCCACCCGATTCCCTCATTCCCAATTCTCCTATACCAGAACTAGGGTTTCCTACCTCCCTGAAACCCTCATTGGTTCACGAGCATTCATTTCATAAACCCACTTCATAAATGGGCCAGTAATGAAATATGATTGATCTAGTCAAAACTAGAGGCTTTCTAAGTCCTTCAACGGTCTTAGGGTGTTTGGCCAGCAAGAAATAGACAAAGATTAAGAAAACAATACCATTAGTCCATTAATTTGATGCTTCATCTTTCAGTTTCAGTTTTACCACTCAAACCGTTGCACAGATCTTTCTGGTTCTTTTGCAAACTGTAATGGGCAAAATGGCCACTAAAATCATACACAATCATAGATGCCCTAGTCAAGTTTATTGTATGCATTGGTAGTTGCTTGACACATTAAAAGCAATACAACTTAAAATGGATGATTTTTTCCACCCAAAAAAATAAAATAAAAATGGATGATTTCCCCCTCCCTACCCTGTTCCTCATCGGTATTGGATACTGGCGAATGGCGATACCTATACAGTTGATATGATACTGATATCTTGATCCATGATGGTATGGTTTTGTGTTTCTTCAAGTATTTGTAAGCACATAAAAATATTAATCCCAATGAAATACAAAATAAAGGAGGAAAAAAAATCAAAACAAAAAGAATCTTTTGCCCTTTCCTTTCCGATCTCTAACAACCAGCAGAGCAGTTATAGATTCCAATTATAGGTAATGATCAGATAGAATCCTCCTATACCCTATTAACAGAAGGGTCAATGTTAACTCAGGACCATGGTTTTCATTTTGTTTTCTTTTTCATAATTTAAGGTTTCCTAGAGAAACTCCTACTAGGAAAAGACTACAAGTTGGACATGTCATATTGATATATTTTCATATTTTAAGTGCTCTAAGAATTAACCAACTCTTACCACAAAGCCAATATCAGTAGAAACAGACAAGCTGCAAATTGTTTGGTCGTCCTCTTCTGTTGAATGAGAACAGTAGCCGGGACTGATGATCTGGTGATCCAGTTAAGATCCATTTAAGATGAAAGCTTGGAGTAGGCTCTGTGCTGCCCGAGTTTGATCAGGGGTTCCAGATATGATGACCATCCCATCACTTGCACCAGTATGAGGATCGTGTACTATAACTTTGGCGCCTGAAATCTAATACCAAAGAAATAGAGCTTAATAAAGTTGAAATTGTAGAAAAAGGATATCATGTGATAAATAACATCGGGAGTAGACATTGAATTTGAATTCTAGGAAAGACATTAGCTAGTCAAGTAAAAGAATTACCAATCTTTCAATATTTATTTATTTATTTATTTATTTTTTATTCATTTGGTCTTTTCTCTCTTTTTCTTTGTCTCTTTTATAGGTAACTTCCATCAAACCCATTAGACAGCTTATTAGCAACCTTATCAAGAAAATATGCAAGTAAACAAAAGCAATGATCCCACAGCTGACACTATCAAACATGGGGTTCAGGTACATCTAAACTACGAACTCACCCATTGTGGTTTTCTTTAAACCGCCCACTGTGACATAAGCTTCTTTTCATGATGTTAACTTTTTAGTAGAACTTTTCATGGAAGTAACCAATAAATTATTTCTTCCCAAAAGTCAGGGTAGTTATTCATATAAGTGATTCTTCAGTGTGTCAGGTAATTTAGCTATTAAGGAATATAGAATCTGACCTTGTATGACTTACATGGCTTAACAACAATAAGGTTTATTGTGGGAGAGCAATTTAGGTTTCAAACGATGAAAAGATAAAAAAAAAAATATTTCAAGAAAACCACATACAGCAACAGAATTACCAAAAAGACAACCAATAAAGAGTGCCGATCTACTAGACTTACCTGCCTTAAGCGACTCAGATTGCTACCTTTTTCCCCATAGACAGAGCCAAGAACATGTTCAGGGACTACGATCTCCACAGTTGTATTTGTCACTATTGCAGATTTGCTTCCACTGCAAACACAATCGGAAGAGCAAGAACTAATAAATGAACAGTCCACTGAACTTTCTACACCAATGATTCTTTTTTTGATAACAAATTCCATTAGAAGAAGAAAATAATGGTGAAACAACAACTCAACACAAAGTACATATAACTAAATAAATAAATAAATAAATATATATATATACCAATGATTCTTTTTTTGATAACAAATTCCATTAGAAGAAGAAAATAATGGTGAAACAACAACTCAACACAAAGTACATATAAATAAATATATATATATATATCATTCAATCTTTGAGGTCACTCCAAGTACTATACTAGAATATGATTTTCCTGACATCCTACACTGGCTACCAGAGCTGCACATGGTGATTGTCGCATAGGTAAATATCATTGACCATGGTCTTAAAATTCATAGTTGTAAAGGCATGGCCTAGGTGCCACCTAGCCATCCAGGCATAGTAGTCAAGGCAACCCGAGGTGTTGGAGGGGTGCCTAGGCGACCGCCTAAGCCCATAGGCGTGCATTATATGATTATATGTAATATAGTAATGACAATTTTATATAATTACGCATGTAAAGTAGAAGTCATATCAATGCAATATCATATAATTATACTATTAATGACCTAAATGAGAAAATCAATATATAATAAAAAAAAATATAGGACATAGAATAAGCATATTCATCGAAAAACAGAAATAAACATAGACCAACATAAACTCATCAAGTATCAAGAAGGTACGCTGTTGCCTTGGACCCAAGAAAGAGCTTGGATGCCTAGGAGATGCCTTGAAAACTATGTCTAGACACCTTCAGGGTGTCAAGGCGATGCCTCACCTTACTGGATGTTGCCTTACCTAGTCGTCACCTTGGATGCCTTGGTCTGCCTTGGTCTGCCTCGGTGGCTGGGTGGGCATCTTATGCTGTTTATTTTTTATTTATTTATTTATTTTTCTGGATATATAATATAGATTGTTTTCCTAACCTTTTTATTTGGCAGTGCACAGGATTATCATGCTTGCTATACATGGAATCATTGAATCTTAAACCTTGCTATACTTCTATATCTGCCTATCTGGTTATACTGCCGTTATAGTTTATTCAAATTCTCTGCTAGAATCAATTGTGATGTTATGTGACATATCAAATATCATTGAAGAATTACTGAAATATATTCTTTGTTCAACTTATATTTAACTGCTGGTTTTTACTAGTTAATTCTGAACAATCGGTCAGTCTTACAACAGATGTTAATTTATATGTAATTGTTGGGTTTATCCAATTAGCTGTTAATTTACTTATGCGGCTTACGATATGCCAATCATAGTTGTCACGGCGCCAAGGCGAACCAAGGCATTGGAGGGTTGTCTAAGTACTTAGGTGAAAAGGCACCCGCCTTAAGGTGAATAACGGGACCTAGTGTTATTTTTTATTTTCCCTATTTTCTAACATTATGTAGTAAGCTACATATACATTGTATCATAAAAAATCAATATTAAGCCACATCAAGTCATTAAAAATCAAAATTTAACCACATCAAATAATGAAAAATCAACATTTATTCACAAAAATTCAGCATTTAGAGAAATGCTCTTGTTCTATAAAAAGTTTGATTGGTCAAATGATTTTATTTTTACATGAGACTTTTTGTATTAGGTATAACACGAGTCTAAGATTACTTAAATCTGAGTTGTAATGACAAAGTCATGCTCTGGTCAAACTTATTTTAAAGTGTGCGAATGCTGTTAAAATCGCTTGAATGAAAATAATTTTATGGATGTCAAAACAAAAGATTATTTTACCGGACTTTTGGTTTATAACAATGTTCTAAATTGATAGGATTTATAAAATTTTCATAATTGAGAAAAAACCCCTCGCATTTACAAGTTGAAAATCGCACCAATAACCAAAATCCAGTTTTTGTTTTTGGACTGGGGGGTTGACTATTTATCATTTTGGAATTTGATTTTTAAACTATTTTTATTGGATTCAAATAGGGGTTTTCTACTTATTTATGAATAATATCTTCAGTAAATAAAACATTTACTTAAATGATATTTGGATAAATAAGTGCTAAAACACAATGCAACATGCAGTGCAAGAAGGCGACTATCGCCTAGGCCCCCAGGCAAACCGCCTGGACGCCTTCATGATGCCTTGACAACTAAGGTGCCAATAGTAAATATATCGGACAGGGAAAAACACTAGGGGCCTTGTCGCCTACGCACCCCCTCCAGTTCCTTGGGTCGCCTTAACGCCTTGACAACTATGCTTATACTAGTGATCTCAAGTATCTACCAGTGAAAGCAATTGCTTTTGATAGAAAAACTGACAAAAAGGGATTGATAAATACATCAACTCTTCCTACATGACCATTAAGAAATTACCGTTTTCCATTGGTTCTTGCCTCTGGATGAGCTAATGGTATCAAATAAGGATCAAGTTTACCAGTCAAACAATGAGTAAAAAGTTTCATACAGGATGCACTTTTGAGCAAAGTATTTGAGGGAACTAACTGTTTAACAAATTATGAGGCCAGTAAGGCCATCACCTAAAATAATGTATCTCAATGGTGACAATAACAAAGGATGTATTGGAAGTAAACTAAAACCAAGAAAATGCAGTTGGAATTTAGCTCAAGAGGATCACAGGTGGTTTAGGAACTATAGGACAGAAACTGAGAAAAATCAATAGCTTCAACAATTTAGATACTGATGCGGAACCCGGGTTCAACAAATCCTATTGGGTTTGCTTAGGGCCCACCAAAGTATATAACTCAAATCAAAGCACTAGTGGCAAAACAGTAAATATTTTGAAGATTTATGAGGGTGGCAGATTTGTGATATAGGGAATCTAAAAAGGGTAAGTTCGTAGGCAAGATAAGTAATTGGGTATAAAGGGAAATAAGAATTATTGAGAGGGGAAAAACTTGGAACAAAGATAAAATAAATATTAGGAAATAAATAAAGAGAAAAAGAGGGTTAATACTGAAAGTAGAAATAAAAGGATATAGACACACTCACAGGGGAGAGAAGGGAGAAATCGCATAGAAGAAGAAAAAGAAGGGGGGAGAGGGGAAAGAATCGCACACTCACACCAATCCACACAGGCTTTCACAAAAAAGAGCGGACCAGATGCACAAGGCCCCCACATGTGCGAGGTCCAAGGGGGCGAAAACTACGCAACCTTACCCCGAGAATGTTGAGAGACTGTTTTGACCACTTGACCACCAGGTTACAACATACATACCTTACTGTTGGACCAAGCACGCCCCTTAAAGCAGCTTTCCTAAACAACTACTCAATTCATTTCTCTTTTCAATCGGCCCAATAAATTGGGTTACAAGCTCTATTTATAATAAAAAAAATGAAAAACTTCCTAATTGAAATATAAAACTGAAATAGAAATAAAATCTCCTAATTACTTCCTAAAACTTAGGCTAACAAAAATAGAAACTCAATAAAACTTGAATTGGAAACTTCCGTACTTGTCAAATAGATACCCCCAAAATAAAAGATTACATATCTTCCCCCCCAAAAAAATTAATAAATAAATAAAATAAAATTAAAAATTAAAAAAAAAAATCTAAATTTCCGACTGAACAAATACCAATCTTGGATCCGGTTCTTGGTCTGGGTTCGGCCAGGTCCAAAGAACTGCTCCTGCATCAAGATAGGTCTTATACTGTAACCAATAGGCTAATTTAGCAAGTAGATTAGGCCTACAAAGTATGATCAAAATCTAATGGCTGGATTGTGAGATCTAGAACAAACCTTCTGCAAGTAGGAAAACTTGAAAATTTCGATTAGGGTAGTTCAAGATTTGAAACAGAAACTTAGAGAAGTAAATCAGGGAAATATTAAACAAACTGAAGTTAGCATTAACAATCAACAACAGGTTTTAAAGGTAATTACAGAATCCGAAAGTTGAGAACAAGAACAGCACAACAGGAACTTAAGTAGAGCAGATCTGACCTCCTTTGATGGAAAGATAGAGAGATATAACATTGCAGGAACCCACCTAAATCTCAGGCTAGTAATCACCCAAAGCCTGCGAAGAGAATCCAGTCTTCCACTAAGGAATCCTCTTTTAGTCTTCACTTGGAATCCACCAAGTACACCCAGAATTCAACAGGCAAACACCACTGAATCCCACAGAGGTAGGTCCGAATCCACAGAACCAGATTTCAGAAACTGAAAAGTGATTCTTCAAATTGTTCAGAAGGTCCTATGGCTAGTACATATATTTATAGCTTCTCCAAAAGCTTATGATTGGCTTAGAAGAGAGCTAAACACCATTGAATCCACAGAGGTAGGTCCGAATCCACAGTACCAGAATTCAGGTACCAAAAAGCTTTATTCTCAAATCGTTCCTAAGGAATATATTTATAGCTTCTCTAAATCCTGTGATTGGTTTAGAAGAGACTTTACTTCATCCAATCAATAGGAAATAAGAGCATCCATCATCAAACCAATCGGAAAGCTCCAACCTAACCTATTATTGTAACAACCAATAAGAAAAAAGAAGCCAACTCAGCCTGAAATAAAATAACCCCAAACCATGGAAACTTTATAATAAAAAAAATTAAACAAATTAATTTCTAGAATGACCCTACAACTTAAATAATTAGTAAATCCATATTGCTACCTCTTAGCATATTTTAGGCCTATTAAAGTGGCCTATTACAATGAAAACCCTTTGAACCAAAAGCCCAACACATATGTGATCCAAACCAAAGCTTATTTCCACTAAAATAAGCCCATTTTTTTTCTGATTTATCTGCATCACCATGTGATACTGACCTGCCAAGTTCTATGCCACCTCTATGATTTGTTAATCCCCTTCCAATGTCAGTGACGCCTCTTGGATTTCCCCCACTCACAGTCTGCAGCCAAACAGAGAACCACACTTGATGTTGCAGGATTAATCAACTCATTCCCATCATGATCAACATGATCATGATAATTGTACGAATTGGTGAAGTAGAAAATCTTACCTGTGACGCCCATAACCTTGGAGGAGAGTGATCTACACTGTGGGAAAGTCCAAGATGATCCATACTTTGTGTGAGAGAAGCTTGTTGATCAATGTCATGAGAAAGGCCCATTGATGGGTAGAACCTAGGAGAAGTAGGCTCCCTCCCTCTTCCATAGGGACCAATCTCTGGGATAGCAGAGGAAGAGTAGTTTCCAACTACAGGGCTTTGGAGCATCTTATTAGGAAAAAGATTATCCCGCAATCTACTGGTAACTTTAAGCAAAGCATCACGAACCATGCCAAATTCTCCACTAATCTGTAAAAAAAAAAATTTCTCCTTTAGTAAATAGTGCTATGCTGCCACTTCCAGATATTTTTCGACCATAACTGTCTAAAATGGAGTTCATTTCTGACCTCTAAATTTCAAAGACCTTTGATTCGTTCAGCATGACAAAAGGTCACTTATAATTAAGCATTGAACTAATGAGTGGGGGGGGGGGGGGAACTAAATATTATAGGTTTCAACAAAAAAAAAAAGAAGTGACAGTCCCATCCTCTCAAGAAGCAATAGATAACAATTACTTATCTAAAAACAAAATAGAGATATTTGACACCCCCCCCCCAAAAAAAAAAAAAAAAAAGTGTTCTTTCTTGGACTAGCAAAACTTATCCACAAGTTACTTTACCATTTTATTGGATATATGAAGAGGATTACATCCACAGAAGAAGTGGAAAGAAAATTTAGAATAGTACAAGTCACTTCATTACTTTCAAAAATTGGAATGGTTTAGTAATTTGATGAAAAGTTTTTCCATCTATCAATTTTGAAAATGAAGATTATTATAGATATAATGGTAGCTAATAGAGCTTGCCGACACTTCAATGACTCAGTTTTACGCATCACGACGAGTGACACCTGATGCGTAAGACTTGGCTGAGTTGACCTAGCGACTTGCCCACAACAAACTATTTCATGTTCATCAAATCCGATTCCTACTCTTTAGTAACTTAAGCGAGTTTCTTACCATTATGCCTCCCACCCTTCCAAACTTAATATTTGTACAAAAATAACTACTAGTGTAACTACTCAATGTCATGATAGAAGGGGCTGCTTGCCTTCTGCCCTTTTATAGGGCGGACACTTATTTTCATGCCACTACAGAAGTTGTGCCCGGTATCATACAATGTGTAGTTTGCAACTATGAGCAGCTTGCCTACCACCAAAATTTAGTGCACAAGAAGGCCCCACCCTACTCTGCCCAACTATAGAATTTCAGCCAAATGGAGACTGCCATGTAGCAAATAATCTTCAAAATTGGTTGAAAATCCAATTTGTGGATGGAAAAAACAAGGGAAGAAGACCAAAACAATGTAAACTATATGCTTGAGTTGACCATCAAATTTTATGTGGCCAGTATAGGCCAGTAGAGGGAACAATATTTATCTGTTCAGATTAGCCACACAGCCCACACCCTCTCTCCACTAGGCTTAAAATCAGGTGACCACTGCACTAGGCCTATCCTTAATTATACTGCAAAAACTTCTCAGGAGTATACTTTCGTTAAATTAACCAAAATATAAAAAGGGGAAAAAAGAGAAAGAAACAATTACATTTTTAATTTATTCCAACCAAAATAAAAAGTAGAGACAAACAGTGCACCTGTACTATTTCTTCATTCTCTGAGGCACACTTCGGAACCTGGTCTCCTACAATTATCCGTATTCCAGCACCTGTTAGCCTCCTCATTTCTGAAATTATTATACCACCCTTACCCATCAAGCAACCAACTTGGTTTGATGGTACTAGAAGACGAGCTGAAAAAGTAGCTCCTTTAGATGACACGGATTCTAGCCCCTTTTCCATGCCAGCCTCTACGGACCTAGTGAAAACACGAAGAAGAGCATTTTGCGCTGGGGAGTACCTTATTTCTGGGTTCTGCAAGATGAAAAAACTAAAATTATACCAGAAAAACACAGCTATTTTATATAGCCCAAGAATGAAATAGAATAATAACAACAAACACAGGCAGATAGTTGGACCTCCAATGCTGATACAGTGATTACGCGCTCATCCGACTCAGCTACAGAGCCTGCACAACTAATAGAAGCACCTGTTTCATTCTGCAGTGCCCTGACAATGGTACCTCCCTTGCCAATTACGCCTCCAATCTTATCATTTAAACAGAGGAGCCTGAATGAAACTTCTTGTTGAGTCTTTTTTGGCTCCAAGGCGGTGATCCTGTCCACATCAGTAGACAGTAGACGGCCTCTGGATGTATAGTCAAGAGAGCTGCTTGAGGTAGGTGGAAGCAGTGAACTCCTATGAGGAAGGAATTCTCCGTGTGGATCAGGAAAGTTTCCATGCATATTTGTCTCAGTAGGCCTGCTTAAGACTGATTGTACTTTGTCTGTTGATGGACAAGCTTGAAGGCGGCCGGAGACGGCAACTAGTGCTTTCTTTACTGCCAAAATGTCTCCTGTAATCTGCAAAACAATGATGAATTTTCAAATAAGAAAATGGGAACGAACAGTTGTACACAATAGTGTTTAGAATATATGCCACATTCACATTTGTAATGACAGTTTATCACCCTGATGCCGTGTTTGCAGGAGATACAAAACTAAGGTTCCAAAAACAAAAGGTTCTAAGTGCGCTAAAGCACGAAAACCCTCTAACAAGCTCATGACACTCCAAGATGATGTCAAGAGAAAATGTGATGCAGTTGGATTAGACATTAATCCCGTATGGAGGCCGATGCGCATGCTGGGGAGATCCATAAGGTGATGGTGGCAGTTCAACGGGATGAAAATGACCCTTGGGTAGTTATATTATAGTTTGGGCCTTCTATTTTCTTTTGTTTTCATTGTAATGGGCCTAGTTTATAAGAGGCTGATAAAGAGGGATAAAGTTAGTACATGGAACTAGCAGTTAAGTTGAGTGTTTCTGTTAAATTAAAATACCCAATAGCTAGCTATGTTTTGAGTTTATTTACTTTATTGAGCATGTTTAAGTGATTAGTAGTCCTTTTATGAGTCAAAGAAGGAAACTTAGAAGGTCTTTATAAATCTAACACCCCCACCCCCAAAAAAAAAAAAAATCATTAGAGATAATTTGAGTAAAAAATATGAATTTATTTTAAGAGTTTCAATGCTACTGAACAGTGCATATGGGATTGGTATCCCATACCTGATCTCCTCTCTTCTCTTCTGATCTCTTCTTCCTCCCAAGAAGATTGATCTCATCTCTTTTTTCTTACCCTTCCATAAATCCAATTTCTTCCCTTAACAACGCAGTTGTTACCTTTATCTTAGATCTGATTTCAGTTTGATCATTGGGCCTGCTTGCATCTGAGACCCTTGATCTAGATTTTCAGATTGTATTATTTGGTATTAGAGAAAACCTAACTAATGGATTCAACCCTCTTGCTAGCCATCTGTTAACAACTTCAACTTATACAAGAGAATCTCGAAGAGACTCAGCGATAATGCACGGAATTCAAGAATCAATTGCTTGTTATATCCGATCATATGGACTTCGACAAATTGATCTCAAAAGTTGAGAAAAGGGTGGAAGATCCAAAAAACAAGCTATCAATGAAGGGAATGAGATGATGCCACTGATCGTTGAAGATCAACTTTTGGATAAGAATAAATCGGTTGACCGTTGAGTAAACTAATTGATTTTGTATTTCCAATTTGCTACTTCAACGACGATCTTCATGACATTGATTTCCTACTATTCGATCGTTGTTTGATCAATGATTTCATATAGGCAAGGATGGATGCTGATCAAGAGGTTTATTCTCCCATTTTACAAAACTCGAGGGCGAGTTTTTTTCCCAACACTGGGGGACTGATGCAGTTGGATTAGATATTAATCCTGTATGGAGGTCTATATGCAAGTTTGGGGGTCCAATAAGGTGTTGGTAAAAACTTAATGGGGTCAACTACATTAATGAGGTCAACTACATTATAACAACAACAACAACAACAACAACAAAACCTTATGAAAACTTAATGGGGTCAACTACATGGATTTTAGCAAAGACAAAAAAGGAAAAGGAAACAGAACACAAAATTAGTTTGTGATTTTATTTATTTATTTATTTTTCGGTTCTCATTATAATGAGCCTAATTTATATGCCCATAAAGTAAGGATAAAGTTAGTACACAGGATCAGCAGTTACGTTGAGTGTTTGAATTAGATTAGAATACTTAATAGCTAGATAAGGTTTTGTTTTGAGTTTATTTACTTAATGTTAGAGTAATTAGGAGCCCTTTTATGAGACAAAGAAGGAATTTAAGAATGTATTTTTATATATAATACACCCCCCAACAATTAGAGATGATTTGAGTAAAGAATATAAATTAATTTGAAGAGTTTTGGTGTTATTGAGAGTGCAACAGAATTGGTATCCTATACCTGATTTCCTCTCTTCTTCCTCCCAACAAGATCAATCTCAGTTCTTTTCTTCCATTGGTCTAATTTCTTCCCTTAATAATGCAGTTGGGGGGATTTGGGTCACCCAGGGAAGAGCTTCCTTCATCCAAAATATCTGGTTAAATGGCATGCTTACAAAGGGGATAAGATCAGCCTATGTGGGGATTGCCAGGTCACCCAGAAACAGAGAACAGGAGGGAAGAAAGAGAGAGATCACCTAGAAGGAGAGAGAGAGAAAGATTGCACAAAATAAGAAGGGGGGATCGCACACAGCCACCGGCTGCCTAGTCACGCAGGCACACACCACACAAACTCAATTCAATTCATTCGCCAATCTACTATCTCAATCAGTTACACATCTATTTATAAAACCCAAAAAATCAAAGACTCCTAACAACTTCCTAAAACTTAAGCTAACATGAAAATATCCCTACTTCTCTAATAGCTAACCCAAAATAAAAGATTATATATCTTTTCCAAATAAAATAAATCCTAAATTTGCTACTGAACAAATACCAATCTTGGACCTAGTTCGTGGTCAGAGCGCTTGAACGAATTCAGCCCGATCAAAATAACTACTCCTACATAACATTTAAGTGAAGTTAATATCCTCATCTAGCCGTGTTTCTAGGCTTCCATTTTAGATCTCACCCCTCCCCTCTCTGGGCTTAAGCTTGTTTGTTTCAAGTGTCATATCCCTTGCCATAGCTTCAATGTTTGGACTTTGGAGAGCCTTCATTAACTGTCTTCCAATGCAGTCATTTCTTCTTCATCGGCAGATCTTAATCTCCCCGTCTTGTTGTCTTTGTTGGAATGCAAAGGAAGACATTGATCAACTTTTCTTTGAGTGCCCCTTCTCCTCCTCAATTTGGGCCAGCATTCTTGATAAATGTTGGCCTAGAAGAAGAAGAATCCTTCCCTTCCATAGAGAGTGGTTTTGGGTGGACATGTCTTTTACCAGTAAATCTATTTGTGATACGATCGGGAAGCTTGCCTTTGGAGCAGCCATCTCCATATTTAGATGGAGCACAACTTTAGGAAATGGACCTCCAACTCTAGATCTTTCTGTCAGATTTGGGATTCAATCTCCTTCGAAGTTTTAAGCAAATTTTCAAGGTTCTCCTCTATTTGTAATCCTTCCCCAAGGAACATACATACTGTTGTCACTTAGGACTTTTCTTCTTCTTCACTCTCCCCCACCCACTGAGGGGTTTGTTTCCCCCTTTGTATTGTTTCATTGCTTTTTCTTCATGCCCCTTTGGGGGTTGTCCTTTTTTTTCCCTCTCTTTGGTAATGAATATATATTCACCCCAATATATATATATATATATATATATATATGAAGATAAGCAAGTTTTGTTAACTAATAACCTTGAATAATTTTAATTTGTTGCACTTTGATATGGTTCAAATAATTCTTTGGGATCTATCATCTATTAATCCTTTTCC
>NC_056559.1:1587207-1591798 GCF_013358625.1 Macadamia integrifolia
AAAAAAAAAAAAAAAAAAGAAAGAAAGAAAGAAAGAAAGAAAGAAAGGAAAGAAGAAGCTGTCATGTTTTCCCTTCCCACCATTTATACTTCTACATTGCAACATACAACTCCTTCTCAGCAATGCATTAACTGGTCTGCGTTGCACCGGGCCAACACATTTTCAATCTACTTCCCTTCATCTGTTGTTGTTACCTAGAATCATTTTCTATAGATGATATTTATGTTTGGTTCCGCATTTAGCTCCATAAAGCATTGCTGATCTTAAATGGGAAAAAGGAAATATTCAGTTCTTCCTTTTGAGCTTCTAGCAATTGAGCAATTGATCAATTGATCAGGCATTTTAAATCGGCTTGATACAATTCAATTGGTCACTTTCTTTGGCCTATCAAATACAATAGGCTTGTTTGTTCAATGTAACCGTTAGAACCAAAAACAGCTGAAAGCAAGATATGTTTTTTCAAGCACTTAAAAGTTAGAACAACCCACTTCTGTTTCAATTCAATGCAAAAAAGAGGAAGCATGCATGAAACAATAAAAATGGAAACGAAGTTCTTACTTCAAGAGCCATAGTCGTTAAGGCCTCACCTGTATGACTTCATCATTCGGAGAGGCACAAGCAGGGAGCTGCTCCGGAGGCAACACGCTAATCCTGGCACGAGTGTCCTTCCTCATATTCGCAATAATCTTCCCACCTTTCCCCATGATCGAGCCAATTTGACTGGTAACAGCCAACAATCTGCAGGAAACGACACCTCCCCCAGGAGGGAAGACACCCTCGGTCTCCGCTTCGACGTCGAGGGACCTATCGAAGACCTTAACGAGTGCCTCTTGTGCAGGAGAGACGTCGTATTCCCCTGCGACTTCATTGCCATTGTCGTCCTTAAACTCGATTTTTTTATTCTGAGAATCGGAACCCACGACGAGTATGATGCGCTCGTCGCAAGCAGGGGTGGATTCCTCCACACGGATCCTAGCGCCGGTCTCTTGTTGGAAAAGCTTGACGATGCTGCCGGACTTGCCGATGACGCCACCGATCTTGGAGACATGACAGAGAAGGCGAAAGGCAACCTGACCAACGGCTAAGACAATTGGGGGCGGAAGGGGTTTTCCACCGCGGCCACGCTTGGTTGTGCCGTTGGTGGTGGTGTATGGATTATTCTCGTGCATTCCGGATTCGTTGAAGAAAGGACGCTTCGCTGGAGGAGATAGGAAGGGACCATCCATTCCACTTCTCAGACTCCAATTTCTATGGTTCTCCCTCTGCTCCTGCGAACTTGTCGCAGAGGAGGGAGAAGACTCTTACCCGAAATTCCCAATTCCAGTTCGTCTTTCGATTCGCTCTTTCCCTTCTTCTTCTTCCTAGTAATTGGTCACTCTCGAAGTTGCAGTAGCGAGTGTGGCGCGTGGTTAATAACCAAGTTGGAGCATCGTTGTGATATTAATCGATTTTACTGTGTTTCGTCTCCTTCGGCAACAAGGCACAGACGACTACACGAGAGACGACTCTCTGATCCTAGCGGCCGTAGCCTCCTTTTTCCTCCAATGCTCCGTACTTAGGTTTTACTCCTTTAATGGTGACGATGCGCGTGATGCGTAGTAGGCTCAGCGATGTAGTGTAACGTAGCCTACGTTATTAGGTTCTGGATCCTCTCTAACGACTTGGGTGTCCAATCATTTAACGGATGACTTGGGTATGTGTCTCAACTCTCAACTCTCAACATCTACTAACACTTAAGATATGTGTTCAAATCATTCCAACCGTTGGATGAATGAGAGGTGAATAGTTTGTGTCGATTCTTTTTTCACGCTATTATGGATTTGGAGACAAAGGACTCTCTTGAGCCTAATATGATCATGATTCATGAGGGTCTGCAATTGCTTTATCGCTAATTCATTTTTTTAGTTTTAATACTGGTAGCAACGGATATGTAATAGAAAATTTTCAACTTCTTAATGCCTCGATTGAATCTACTTGAAGATATTCACAAGTTCTTTTTTGTGTTTGTGACATTATAATGCCAAAATTCAAGTTGCGTAATTCGTTTTTATGCTTGATTTTCTTACAAGCTTGATTTTTCACTTTCCTTTATTTTATTTGTGTGTAATGCGAATTTACTATTATATTTTACTACTATTTTAATTATTTATTATTGATAGAAATTCTCTTGTTAAGACCTATTACCCAAATTTTGTATACAAACAAATCCATGTTAACCATTTACCCAAAGAGAAGAAATAAAAAAAAAAAAAAAAAAAAAAAAAAAAAAAGAATTCAATGTTAGCCCAACCGTCATTCAAATTTTGAACCAACCAAAATTGATTGTGTAGCAATGATCGATTTTTTCTCAAGTCATGGTGAAGGAGGAATTCCCTCACTAATGTCAATTCAGACCTTCATCTAATACAATGTTACAATGAGAAATGATGCCCTTCGATTTGTATATCAATTGTGAACTTTTTTTCATAATAGTATATGAAACCTTCGGGAAAAGAAATCTCTCTCTATTTTCTTTTTCTTTTTGTTTGGTAAGAGGGAATTTTATTCTAAAGTGGTTGTGAAAAAAAACTCTCCCGTTTCCATGTAGCAAAATAAAGATTGCAAGCCATCGACGTTCGGTAAAGAGAGCTTCACAAAACTGATGAGGGGCACTAGATTTAGAGGAAGACTTGGGAGCCTAGAGATGTTTTTTTATTATAGACACGAAGGATTTGCGATGACCTCTTTGTGCTAAGCGCTTAGAAAACTCAGGAGAAGATATCATGAGGCCGAAAGCCAACCATGGTAACATAACAATTTGAAGCTCATTGTGAATTTGTGATAAGCCAATGAACTAGAAGTCTATGATGGGATGATCACGTCTTTGGACTTTCTCAATTCTCAGAAAAATAAATCACTTCACCTGAGACTCTGAAGGACTGGGGAAGGTAATAAAAGAGGAGTGAGCCCGTTTTCTAGTTGACCGTTACGCACGTGACAATTAGATTCGTTCAAAAAACAAGACACGTTTTGAATTCTCGGAATTCGGATCTGGTCTCATTGGCTTATGTAGGTATTACGTGGCCAGGGAGTGGCCAAGGAGAAGCATTAATGAATGGTAAATGGTGTTAGGTAGAGTTTAATACTATTTTGGAATTACTAATTAGTCCTCTAATTTAATCCCCCCACTCTGCCTTTAGGAAACAAAGGGCAATTACTATCACTCAATACCTATATTTACAGGAACTTTCCTAATTTTAACTTCTTATTTAAAAGAAAAAAAAAAAAGGTGTCCAAATGCACGAGACACCCAAATGTAATGTGAAAGGTCTGAGACTCGGAGGTGCGAGAACTATAAAACCTTGCCCCTTGATTCATAAAAAATACAACTTTCATCTCTCTTATCATAGGCCTTAGTCATATCCATCTCTCCTATCATAGGTTTTTGGTATTTTATTTTTTAAAAGGGGGATGGTTACCGAAAAGGCAGTGTGACACTATGCTAGCTAACACTAGAGCTAATAGGAGCATACATGGAAGTATCAACAATAATGGATTTTTTACCTTTCATGAGGGGTGGGGTGGTCAATTCACCCTCCCTTTGTCTATATGCATGGGCCATGCTGCCTTTAAAGCTTCTTTTTTCCTTTTAAATAATTATTAAGATTATTTTAAGGGTCATATTATGCATAGTGAAGTATGTGAAGTATAATGCTTCACTATTAACTATTTGGCACTACAAGAATTAGTCCATGTAATAAAGGATCTCACATATATCTCAAAGGCCAAATTTTAGTCCAAAGCAAACAAGAAAAATTATTATTATTTTTTGGTAGGCAAGGAAAGTATCGCTAGTGATACTAATTCGGATTACTCGATATTGATATCTAAAACCATGGTTTAATTAAAATGACCAAAATCCCATAAAATGGAGATGAATACAAAATGATTTACCCCAAAAAAAAAAAAAAAAAATGAATATGAAATGCAAAATGGCAATTTTCATAATTTTAGTTATTTTTTTATTCATTTTAAGTTGGAATTGTACCAATAAAATGCTTACCTGATCCTATGTCACATGGACTAACCCATGCACGATCATTTGATAGATACTGAACTGTTACACTTCAGTAGACATGATGACAGGAAAGAAAATTCTTATTTAAATATTAAGATATATAAAATATAAAATATGAGATGCACAACACATCCATAACATATGGGTAATTAAGGACAACCATTCGTAAGAAAAACATAACTATTTATATGGTGGAAGAATTCCGCTGATCTGGCACAGGAAACGCCAAACATGTAGGCTAATGAGAGCATATGCATGAACATCTTTAGCACACACAGAGGGGGTAACGCAGTCAATTCACACCTGCTGAGTCTAGACATTTCTTGCATCAGACCAACATGGTTCTTTTTCCCCTATTTATATATATTAAACTGGTCCCATCGATGTCATTGCATGGGAAGCGTTATTCATATAAAGAGGCAAGAGACCAATAACTCTTAATTATGAAGCACCCTTTCTAATAAATAAAAAAGAAAAAAATATTTTAATTATTTTGTAAACTTAGGTCACCTTTTTCTTCTACATTCTTAAAAA
>NC_056559.1:1591818-1600795 GCF_013358625.1 Macadamia integrifolia
GTTTTTATGTTGATCGGTACAAGCTTGATTTTTCACTTTCTTATTTTATTTATGTGTAATGCGAATTTACTATTATATTTCCTATAAAAAAAAAAAAATTCAATGTTATCCCAACCATCATTCAAATTTTGAACCAACCAAAATTGATTGTAGTAGCAATGATCGGTTTTTTCTCAAGTCATGGTGAAGGAAGAATTCCCTCACTAATGTTAATTCAGACCTTCATCTAATACAATATTACAATGAGAAATGATGCCCTTCGATTTGCATACCAATTGTGAACTTTTTTTCATAATAGCATATGAAACCTTCGGGAAAAGAAATCTCTCTCTATTTTCTTTTTCTTTTTGTTTGGTAAGAGGGAATTTTATTCTAAAGTGGTTGTGAAAAAAAACTCACCTGTTTCCATGTAGCAAAATAAAGATTGCAAGCCATCGACGTTAGGTAAAGAGAGCTTCACAAAACTGATGAGGGGCACTAGATTTAGAGGAAGTCTTGGGAGCCTAGAGATGTTTTTTATTATAGACACGGAGGATTTGCGATGACCTCTTTGTGCTAAGCGCTTAGAAAACTCAGGAGAAGATATCATGAGGCCGAAAGCCAACCATGGTAACATAACAATGTGAAGCTCATGGTGAATTTGTGATAAGCCAATGAACTAGAAGTCTGTGATGGGATGATCACGTCTTTGGACTTTCTCAATTCTCAGAAAAATAAATCACTGCACCTGAGACTCTGAAGGACTGGGGAAGGTAATAAAAGAGGAGTGAGCCCGTTTTCTAGTTGACGGTTACGCACGTGACAATTAGATTCGTTCAAAAAACAAAAGACACGTTTTGAATTCTCGGAATTCGGATCTGGTCTCATTGGCTTATGTAGGTATTACGTGGCCAGGGAGTGGCCAAGGAGAAGCATTAATGAATGGTAAATGGTATTAGCTAGAGTTTAATACTATTTTGGAATTACTAATTAGTCCTCTAATTTAATCCCCCACTCTGCCTTTAGGAAACAAAGGGCAATTACTCTCACTCAATACCTATATTTACAGGAACTTTCCTAATTTTAACTTCTTATTTAAAAGAAAAAAAAAAAAAAAAGGTGTCCAAATGCACGAGACACCCAAATGTAATGTCAAAGTTCTGAGACTCGGGGGTGGGAGAACTACATAACCTTGCCCTTTGATTCATAAAAAATACAACTTTCATCTCTCTTATCATAGGCCTTAGTCATATCCATCTCTCCTATCATAGGCTTTTGGTATTTTATTTTTAAAAAGGGGGATGGTTACCGAAAAGGCAGTGTGACACTATGCTAGCTAGCGCTAGAGCTAATGGGAGCATGCATGGAAGTATCAACAATAATGGATTTTTTACCTTTCATGAGGGTTGGGGTGGTCAATTCACCCTCCCTTTGTCTATATGCATGGGTCATGCTGCCTTTCAAGCTTCTTTTTTCCTTTTAAATAATTATTAAGATTATTTTAAGGGTCATATTATGCATAGTGAAGTATGTGAAGTATAATGCTTCACTATTAACTATTTGGCACTACAAGGATTAGTCCATGTGATAAAGGATCTCACATATATCTCAAAGGCCAAATTTTAGTCCACAGCAAACAAGGAAAGTTATTATTTTTTTTGGTAGGCAAGGAAAGTATCGCTAGTGATACTAATTCGGATTACTCAATATTGATATCTAAAACCATGGTTTAAGTAAAATGACCAAAATCCCATAAAATGGAGATGAATACAAAATGATTTACACCCCCCCCCCCCCCCAAAAAAAAAAAGATGAATATGAAATGCAAAATGGCAATTTTCATAATTTTAGTTATTTTCTTTATTCATTTTAAGTTGGAATTGTACCAATAAAGTGCTTACCTGATCTTATGTCACATGGACTAACCCATGCACGATCATTTGACAGATACTGAACTGTTATACTTCAATAGACATGATGACAGGAAAGAAAATTCTTATTTAAATATTAGGATATATAAAATATAAAATATGAGATGCACAACACATCCATAACATATGGGTAATTAAGGACAACCATTCATAAGAAAAACATAACTATTTATATGGTGGAAGAATTCCGCTGATCTGGCACAGGAAATGCCAAACATGTAGGCTAATGAGAGCATATGCATGAACATCTTTAGCACACACAGAGGGGGTAACGTAGTTAATTCACACCTGCTGAGTCTAGACATTTCTTGCATCAGACCAACATGGTTCTTTTTCCCCTATTTATATATAATAAACTGGTCCCATCGATGTCATTGCATGGGAAGCTTTATTCATATAAAGAGGCAAGAGACCAATAACTCTTAGTTATGAAGCACACTTTTTAATAAATAAAAAAGAAAAAAAATATTTTTATTATTTTGTAAACTTAGGTCACCTTTTTCTTCTACATTCTTAAAAAAAAAAAAAAAAAAAAGGGGTTCTTTGAGACGCTCGAAAAGAGTATAGTAACACCTCCTATGTCTATCTTTCTTCATCACATATGAAACGACAACGCTGCCCTTTGATGTACGATATCAATTTATCGCACCTTGTAGATGCACTCCTTTATATTTTATAGAGAACTCTATCCTTTGAATCACATATCTTTTCCAAAATTGTAAAGTTGCATTAAACAAACCTGATATCCTATTATGCCATGCGATATAATAGGGTAATCTAGCTAGATCATGCTATGAGTGACAACCCAATCTCCGCTCTATTTTGGAAAAAGCATGAAGTATACACTAGCACCCTCTCTCTCTCTCTCTCTCTCTCATATCACATGATATGTCCTCTCTAATCTCTACACTTTATACGAATTATTTTTATTGCTCCTCACTAATTCACTTCCCTAATCATGTCCACGCTTGATACCGTAGCTTGGGGTTGGGTTTCGTTTGGTGTTTGGATCGTGCAAGGCCTAACTCAAGCCCTTATAGAAAATAAGGATTGGATCAATTTGGGGCCAAATAAACAATGTATTATAAGCACAGCCCTACCATCAAGTGGTTGAGCCCAGTCCCTTGTGTTGGGCACAGAAATTCTGGATAAGCTCAAAGAAACCCAATAATTAAGTCACCCTACCAATGTCATTGCTTGAGATCAGGGTTTTTGCTCGTTGCAAAGGGAGGGTGGTCGTGGATCACAAATGGTGCAAACGAAGGGCGATCATAGATCAGTGGCTTTCACGCGAGACACTCAAGGAAAGAAAACTACAGGGGTGGTCGGAGACAATGTCATTGCTTGAGATCAAAGTTTCAAGAATCGATTCCGGTTCGGCTGGCCGTTCCGACTCATCCACTCCTTGTATGGAATTAGAGTAAAGACTTGTTTTGGACCTTTAGTGGCTTCCCATCGTCACCGATTCCGGGGTTTCAAACCCGGCTTGAGATGTCATCTTGGGGCATCGGCGGCCATGGTGTCTGAGGTAGTTATCAAAATCATCTACGTACCGATCATGGCGAGCTTTGTCGCCGAATATCTTTCTCATTTCTCTAGCTTGGGCCTTGAACAACTCGGCCTTCTCCACCATTACAATCCTAAGTGATTCCGCCACTGAGTCCCTACTCAATGACCCATCTCGTTCGTCTCTCGGAATCTCTAACCCGATCTTCTTCCCTTGCAACAGCCGAGCATTCAATGGTTGATCGTTCAATAGAGGCAATAGTATAAGGGGACAACCCAAGGCAAAAGCTTCGATGATGGAACTAAAACCACAGTGAGTCACAAAAGAACCAACCGAAGGGTGAGCCAATACCCTTAGTTGTGGTGCCCAACCACGATAAATGAAACCCCGACCCCCGGTTCGTTGCTCAAAACCGGATGGCAACACGGAATCAAACCCGGTTAGTCCAGTCGGCATCCTAAGTACCCAAAAGAATGGCAACCCGGACAGCTCCAACCCAAGAGCCAACTCGTTCATTTCATCTTGACTCGGTATTACCTCGCTGCCGAGAGCTATATAAACCACCGATCCTTCCTTCTGTTTGTCCAGCCACTCTCTGATTCCGATCCAACGTTCATCTGCATCATCGGCAACATCTCCGGTAGCTTTTACTGAACGTGGAAATAAACCCACCGGAATAACTGGTTTCTTAAAAAGTCCCCCTTGGAGAAGATGGAGCCACTCAGCCTCGAATTCTATGCAGCTTCGAACGGCCACGATGCTGCATCCGTTCATCGTCGAACTGAAACGATACCCATCGGACACGCCGGAAGCATTGGCATCGACTCTATCAAACATTCTTAAAATCTCGTGGAGACGAAACACCACATCGGAGGGGAAAGGGACCCACTTGGGAGGAACAGTGAAGTGCTCCGGTTTGGTTCTCGAGTATTCGATTTCAACACTTGATGGGGCTTGCAGCCTCGGCGGCCCAAAGAAGGCAATCGCGGCTGCGGTGAACGTATAGAAGAAGGCACACGGCACGCCAAGTCTAGACGCGATGGGTGGCAACCAGTAAGGGGCAAAATCGTAAATAATCCAATCTGGAGGCGAGATCTCAAGGATACGAGCTAAAGGTAGCTCCAAACCATCGAAGGCCTTTTTAAGGTAAGGGATCTTTTCGTAGGAGACGTCGGAGGTGGCCTCGGCGTTCTCTGGCAAGCCATCAACGTCAGGTAAGGAGAGCTTCACAAAACTGATGAGGGGCACTAGGTTTGGAGGAAGTTTTGGGAGCGTAGCTATGTTTCTGGGTGTGGACACGAAAGATATGCGGTGACCTCTCTGTGCTAAGCTCTTAGAGAGCTCCAGAAAGGGTATCATGTGACCGAAAGCTAACCATGGCAACATAACAATGTGAAGCTCTTCATTCTGGTCAGCAGCCATGAATGGAGTGGGACAGGATAGGGTACTCTGTACTTTCTCAATTCAAGCTCAAATAGCAATCCACCTCGGAGTGTCACGGACTCGAGATAAGAACTCATCCCCTTATTATGCAGAAAAACAAAGACACGTTCTTATTCCTCAGAATTCGGGTTTTGTCTCATTAGCCTGAGTCCCTGACGCAAGCTATTACGTGGCCAAATACAGTTTTTACAAATAAGCAAATATTTCTTGATCTATGGTGAAGAAAGAATCTTCTATTTTATTTTTTTGGTAGAAGAGAGAATCTCCTATTAATCCTTAAGATTGATCATCTCATTCGAATTTTGCCATGCTGAGTAATATATCACAGATTTTTTTTTTGGGTAGAAATATATTACAGATTCACTATTAATGTTTTTTTTTGGGTAGAAAATTCACTATTCATGTTTGAATGTACAAAGATATGTATACCAAATTATTGAGGGATTAGGTTTTTCTTTTTGAAAAAATGACTCCCTTAGAATTAGCTAAAGTAGTGGTATTTGTGTAAATCTTTGTCACCCCTGTCATGGAGGACATCATTTGGTAATGTTGAAGATCAAGCCATCAAGTATCGTGGCTATGAGATGAATTGTTTACATTATGAGAAAAAGAACACTATCTCGTCACATGGTCGATAGTCCTTGCATCCAAACGTTGCCTCCAAAAATAATTATTCTCACCTCTTAAAAATTGAAAAATCCCTCAAATTGGTGTCCATGTGTGTTCCTTCATTCATCCCCATCCCCCACCCCCCAACCCACCCCCCAAAACAAATCCAATGGCACACCTGTGAATCGAGATATGATGGTTGGATGTAAGCATTCAAGTGGAACCACAATAAATTCCTCGTTTTTGTGTGTAATTACCTGCTTGTTTTATTGTGTTTGTGCATTCATTACAACATATTTTTCTAAAGTATCAAGAAATTTTTTTAGGAACGAAAAGGGATGATCATGGTTTTTAATTGGGAATAAACCAAACAAGACAAACAATATAATAGAAGATGATTAGGTAGATTTGATGGATCTAGCAAACAACATGATCCAATTGTATCTTGCTAAAAACATTCTTCATGAGGTTATTGAATTGATAGATCCGGAAGAAGTCTAGACAAAGCTAGAGAGCAAGTACAAAGCCATGTTATTGACAAATCGATTCTTTGTTAAGAAACAATTGTATAACTTTGCCGGAGAGTGTGAACTTTGAGATACATTTAGATGAATTCTACATGATATTGACAGATGGAGTTGTCTACTCTAGATATTAAGATTGAAGAGGAAGACAAGACTCTCTCTTATTGGCTTCACTACCTACTTCATTTGATTACATTGTAACTACAATTTTGTTAGGTAAGGATATACTCTGGGCCAGAACACTGGAAGCAAGTTGTGTACATGAAATGGTAACCTCATGACAAGTGTTATTCGTAAGATATAAATTGACCACGTGTTCGCTTGATCCATTAACTCTAACTAATCATCTTACATCATCTTGTTCAACTTGTTTGATTTCTTCTCGAGAACCTTGACCCGCCATCTTCTTAAAAATTGAATTATATATTTTCTCCTAGATTGTAAGATAGAATTTTAGAAAAAATATGTTGAGACAAATAGGTACCTTAAACATAATTACAATTTTAACCCTATAATGGACCCAAAATTGATCCAGTTACACATTTATAAATCTAATAATAAATATATAGAACATTATAAAATACAAGACTCAAAACCCAACAACATACAATAGTTGTAATAATAAACAAGTTGTTACCCTATTATATCATGTGATATGCTTGGGTAACCTAGCTTGGTTTCCAATGGGTGATAACCCAATTATTAATCCATCGGACACCTAATCAGATTCCGTATTATTTTACATTAGTAGTTAATTAACCAACTGAGCATAGTGAAGGAGATGTTTGATCGTGAATTTTTTCAATCCAACTATGCAACCATGTCAACAATTGATATCCTAAAATTATGGTTGGATCAGTTGGGTTCCATTGAGTATTCCCAAGCTGAACCCATATATATTAAGGCTCCGTTTGGTATCGTTTTAAAAAAACGTTTTTGGAGTTTTTTCGTTCTATTGGAACGAAAAAACGAAATTTTCTGTTTGGTGCACTTATGGTATGTTTCTGTTTTTTTGGAACAAAAGTCAAAAAAAAAAAAATGAAAACATATTGGACAGAACTATTTGGAGTTACGTCTTCAGTTCGTACGTCAATTTTACAAAAAAAAAGAAAAAAATATCGTACCGATAAAAAATAGAAATTTGATCGTTTAAAACTGCATTTTGACACAGAAACTGAAATTCGTTTGACCAAACGGCGTTTCTGTACCCAACGGGCCTCTAACTATAAACTGGTTCATCCCGGTTCATTGTGATGGGTCAGCCATGTCAACAAGGTTGATAGAGCAAAGAAACCCCAAAACTCAGTCACCTTGCAGAAGCTACCATTGTCATTGCTTGAGATTTCCTCTTGGAGCTGCGGCGGCCATGGTCTCCGAGGTACTGAGCGAAATCACCGACGTATCGATCCTGGTGAGCTTTGTCGCCGAATATCTCACTCATCTCTCTAGCTTGGGCCATGAACAACTCGGCCTTCTCCACCATTACAATCCTTAGCGATTCCCCCAGTGAGTCCCTACTCAATGACCCGTCTCGTTCTTTTCTCAGAATCTCTAACCCGATCTTCTTCCCTTGCAACAGCCGAGCCTTCAATGGTTGATCGTTCAATAGAGGCAATAGTATAAGGGGACAACCCAAGGCAAAAGCTTCAATAATAGAACTGCAACCACAGTGAGTCACAAGAGCCCCAACCGAAGGGTGCGCCAATACCCTCAATTGTGGTGCCCAGCTGCCTCGACAAATGAAACCCCGACCCCCGGTTCGCTCCTCAAATCCGGTTGGCAACACAGAGTGAGATCCGGTCGAACCAGGTGTCATCCTTATTACCCAAAAGAATGGCAACCCAGATAGCTCAAACCCAAGAGCCAACTTGTTTATCTCATCACGATTCGGTTGAACCTCGCTGCCGAAACCTACGTAAACCATCGATCCTTCTCACAGTTTGTCCAGCCACTCTCTGATTTCAATCCAACGCTCAACAGCATCATCGTCACCATCTCCGGTATCTTGTGTCGCCCGAGGAAGAAAACCCACCGGAATAACTGGTCTCTGAAAAAGTTCCCCTTGGAGTAGATTGAGCCACTCAGCCTCGAATTCTGTACATCTTCGGACAACCACGACGTCGCAGCTGTGCATCGTTGATATGCAACGATACTCATCAGACACACCGGAAAATTGGGTTCGATGGAATCGAATACTCTTAGATTCTCGTGGAGACGAAACGCCATATTAGAACGGAAAGGGATCCATTCGGGAGGAACAGTGAAGTGTTCCGGTTTCGTTCTTTTGTATTCCTGTGGCCGTGGCGGCTCCAAGAAGCCAAGCGTGGCTGCGGTGAAGGTAGAGAAGAAGGCACAAGGCACGCGAAGTCTAGACGCGATGGGTGATAACCAGTAAGGGGCGAAATCGTAAATAATCCAATCCGGAGGGGAGATTTCAAGGTTGCGAGCTAAAGGTAGTTCCAAACCATCGTAGGCCTTCTTTAGGTAAGTGATCTTTTCGTAGGAGACGTCGGAGTTGGCCTCGGCGTTCTCCTGCAAGCCATCGACGTGAGGTAAGGAGAGCTTCACAAAACTGATAGAGGGGCGCTAGATTTGAAGGAGGTTTTGGGAGCCTAACTATGTTTCTGGGTGTGGACAAGAAGGATATGCAGTGACCTCTCTGTGCTAAGCCCTTAAGAGAGCTCCAGAAAGGGTATCATGTGACCGAAAGCTAACCATGGCAACATAACAACGTGAAGCTCTTGATTGTGGTCATGGTCAGCCATGAATGGGATCTGCTTAGATCTCCTCTGTACTTTCTCAGAATTCTAAAAGGGCAATCCATATATAAGAGCTCATCACTAAGACAGGTTCTCGAATCCTCAGAAAGATTCGGTTCTGGTCTCATTCGCCTGACGCAAAGGATTCCTTCGTTAGGAAAATGGAATCTCAACTCTTAAATTCTAATCTTTAATTTAAAAAAAAAAAAAATAGGAATCTTAATT
>NC_056559.1:1600815-1647712 GCF_013358625.1 Macadamia integrifolia
ATATTTTTTTTAAGTATTGAGAAATTTTTTTAGGAACGAGAAGGGATGATCATGATTTTTAATTGGGAATAAACCAAACGAGACAAACAAGATAATAGAAGATGATTGGGTAGATTTGATGGATCTAACAAACAACATGATCCAATTGTATCTTGCTAAAAACATTCTTCATGAAGTTATTGAATTGACAGATCCGGAAGAAGTCTAGACAAAGCTAGAGAGCAAGTACAAAGCCATGTTATTGACAAATCGATTCTTTGTTAAGAAACAATTGTATAACTTTGTCGGAGAGTGTGAACTTTGAGATACATTTAGATGAATTCTACATGATATTGATCGATGGAGTTGTCTACTCTAGATATTAAGATTGAAGAGGAAGACAAGACTCTCTCTTATTGGCTTCACTACCTACTTCATTTGATTACATTATAACTACAATTTTGTTAGGTAAGGATATACTCTGGGCCAGAACACTGGAAGCAAGTTGTGTACATGAAATGGTAACCTCATGACAAGTGTTATTCGTAAGATATAAATTGACCACGTTGTTTGCTAGATCCATTAACTCTAACTAATCATCTTACATCATCTTGTTCAACTTGTTTGATTTCTTCTCGAGAACCTTGACCCTCCATCTTCTTAAAAATTGGATTATATATTTTCTCCATTATTGTAAGATAGAATTTTAGAAAAAATATGTTGAGACAAATAGGTACCTTAAACATAATTACAATTTTAACCCTATAATGGACCCAAAATTGATGCAGTTACACATTTACAAATCCAATAATAAATATATAGAACATTATAAAATACAAGACTCAAAACCCAACAACATACAATAGTTGTAATAATAAACAAGTTGTTACCTTATTATATCATGTGATATGGTTGGGTAACCTAGCTTGGTTTCCAATGGGTGATAACCCACTTATTAATCCATCGGACACCTAATCAGATTCCGTATTATTTTACATTAGTAGTTAATTAACCAACTGAGCATAGTGAAGGAGACGTTTGATCGTGAATTTCTTCAATCCAACTATGCAACCATGTCTACAATTGATACCCTAAAATTATGGTTGGATCAGTTGGGTTCCATTGAGTATTCCCAAGCTGAACCCATATATATTAACTATAAACTGGTTCATCCCGGTTCATTGTGATGGGTCAGCCATGTCAACAAGGTTGATAGAGCAAAGAAACCCCAAAACTCAGTCACCTTGCAGAAGCTACCATTGTCATTGCTTGAGATTTCCTCTTGGAGCTGCGGCGGCCATGGTCTCCGAGGTACTGAGCGAAATCACCGACGTATCGATCCTGGTGAGCTTTGTCGCCGAATATCTCACTCATCTCTCTAGCTTGGGCCATGAACAACTCGGCCTTCTCCACCATTACAATCCTTAGCGATTCCCCCAGTGAGTCCCTACTCAATGACCCGTCTCGTTCTTTTCTCAGAATCTCTAACCCGATCTTCTTCCCTTGCAACAGCCGAGCCTTCAATGGTTGATCGTTCAATAGAGGCAATAGTATAAGGGGACAACCCAAGGCAAAAGCTTCAATAATAGAACTGCAACCACAGTGAGTCACAAGAGCCCCAACCGAAGGGTGCGCCAATACCCTCAATTGTGGTGCCCAGCTGCCTCGACAAATGAAACCCCGACCCCCGGTTCGCTCCTCAAATCCGGTTGGCAACACAGAGTGAGATCCGGTCGAACCAGGTGTCATCCTTATTACCCAAAAGAATGGCAACCCAGATAGCTCAAACCCAAGAGCCAACTTGTTTATCTCATCACGATTCGGTTGAACCTCGCTGCCGAAACCTACGTAAACCATCGATCCTTCTCACAGTTTGTCCAGCCACTCTCTGATTTCAATCCAACGCTCAACAGCATCATCGTCACCATCTCCGGTATCTTGTGTCGCCCGAGGAAGAAAACCCACCGGAATAACTGGTCTCTGAAAAAGTTCCCCTTGGAGTAGATTGAGCCACTCAGCCTCGAATTCTGTACATCTTCGGACAACCACGACGTCGCAGCTGTGCATCGTTGATATGCAACGATACTCATCAGACACACCGGAAAATTGGGTTCGATGGAATCGAATACTCTTAGATTCTCGTGGAGACGAAACGCCATATTAGAACGGAAAGGGATCCATTCGGGAGGAACAGTGAAGTGTTCCGGTTTCGTTCTTTTGTATTCCTGTGGCCGTGGCGGCTCCAAGAAGCCAAGCGTGGCTGCGGTGAAGGTAGAGAAGAAGGCACAAGGCACGCGAAGTCTAGACGCGATGGGTGATAACCAGTAAGGGGCGAAATCGTAAATAATCCAATCCGGAGGGGAGATTTCAAGGTTGCGAGCTAAAGGTAGTTCCAAACCATCGTAGGCCTTCTTTAGGTAAGTGATCTTTTCGTAGGAGACGTCGGAGTTGGCCTCGGCGTTCTCCTGCAAGCCATCGACGTGAGGTAAGGAGAGCTTCACAAAACTGATAGAGGGGCGCTAGATTTGAAGGAGGTTTTGGGAGCCTAACTATGTTTCTGGGTGTGGACAAGAAGGATATGCAGTGACCTCTCTGTGCTAAGCCCTTAAGAGAGCTCCAGAAAGGGTATCATGTGACCGAAAGCTAACCATGGCAACATAACAACGTGAAGCTCTTGATTGTGGTCATGGTCAGCCATGAATGGGATCTGCTTAGATCTCCTCTGTACTTTCTCAGAATTCTAAAAGGGCAATCCATATATAAGAGCTCATCACTAAGACAGGTTCTCGAATCCTCAGAAAGATTCGGTTCTGGTCTCATTCGCCTGACGCAAAGGATTCCTTCGTTAGGAAAATGGAATCTCAACTCTTAAATTCTAATCTTTAATTTAAAAAAAAAAAAAATAGGAATCTTAATTTCTATATGTATGGTGTGTCAGTTATGGCATCGACTGTAATAGATTGGGTAGCTAAGTGGAGCAGATGTTAGACATTTAAATAGTAAGTCCACCCCACGATGTGTATTCTCCTATTCCGAGTCTCCGATTTCCCTAGAGCCTCAGATCTTATTAGTTTCATTTAATTTTTTACTTTAAATTAAATAAAGAGATTTTTTTTTATTGACACTAAAGTTTAATAAATTTTTTATTTTTATTTTTATTTTATGTTTTTGATATAATATATAAGAAGACTATCTTGCACAAACTCTAAATTTAAATTTTATATCTTGTATCACCCTTGTTTGCTAATAATATTGACTCTACTTTGAGGCATAATGCCGTTAGCTTAGAACTAGAAAAGACTCTTTTAAGCCTGTTATATCCCTCTATATAAATATAGCAACCTATTTTCATTTGCTAAAAACCCATAAAATTAACCTAGACCCACCATTTTTTCTTCCTTTGTCAGTGACTCTGATTCTTTTTTCTTCATATTTTATCTATCAAGAAAAGAAAATAGTACATAAAACCTAATAAAACAAAAAGTATGATTATACAATAATTTTTTATGTGTCATCTCTTTCAACCAAAATTCAAAATTTGTTGAATTTTTTCTTTTATTGACTACCGAACATAACCTAAAAGAGGGAAAAGCTTTGTAAGATCAATTTTATGTGCAACATCAAAATTGAAAACCCACACACTAAGAAATGACCAGAGTTACATGAAGCAATTCACATTGCCTATAAAACGATTGGAAACATCAATATTGGATCAAAGAAAGGAGACCCTCATCAAGTGCATCAGTATTTGGAAGATTGTCCAATTATTGAAGGTGCTTACTTGCTAAAGCCTACTTCGGAATGAGCAATATGAACGGAAGGAAATTGTTTTGCTAGGGAAGCAAAAACGATCAGAAAAGTCTGTGACGACAATAGTTAGGGCTTAACATAGCTTCTGCATTCCAAAACAATGGGATCCCAAAGCATGTGATTGGAATTTGGAGGGAGTCCCCATTCTTCCATGCTTGAGAGAGAGAGAGAGAGAGAGAGAGAGAGAGAGAGAACAATTAGTAGTCTGTTGGTACTTTGGTAAGGCGGCAGAGAGAGTGACCTTGGCCATGAGGACGGAGGAGGGAGGCCCAGTGGTTGATAACACCGTTTATTCCCTAATTACCATGGCATCACTGGGCCTCGAAATATATGAATATAAAAGAAAACCCAGGAGTCCTATTGGAATACCGAATGCAAAGCCAATGGAAGGAAAGTGCCAATGAATCCCATCCCTCTAAACAACCCAAAAATATAAAGATTATAGAATCAAAAAAGAAGAAAACCATTCAATCGGTAAAAAGGAGACTCCTGAAGAAGAATCCGAGAATTGGAGATTGTTTTTGGGGTTTTTACCTTTCCTCAAGGGTAAATTTGTCATTTAGAAAATAACCCTACCACATCATCACTGAAAACTTTTAATCTAGCATAATGGATTTAAGTATAATTTCGTTTACAAAATGGGAGATGTATTCAATATCATTAGCAAACCACAGTGTTATAAGACATAAATTTTAAATTCAAAAGTGGTACAAAGATAATTTTTCTAATATATATATATATATATATATATATTAATAAGGATACATCTTTTTTATTTTAATTGATATTGTTGTTTCACATGTGTAGTCAAAAAATGTGAAGAAAATGGCATTTTCTTTTTGTGAAACGGACGAATTTTGATAATAACATAATAAAAAATCACAATTCAATTTAAATGCATGTTTTTACAAAATGAGGGATGTACTCAATATTAATAGCAAACTAGGATGTTATAAGACATAAATTTTAAATTCAAAGGTGGTACAAAGAAAAATTTCTAATATATATATATATATATTCTAATAAGGATACATTTTTTTCTTTAATTGATCTTTTTGTTCTACATGTGTACACAAAAAATATGAACTATGTAGATCTCTAAGACTTTTGGATAAAAACTAAAATAATAAATATATAAATAAATAAAATATTATGTCAATATTTGCTTCTTGCCGATTCCATTCTCTAGGGTTTCGATCGATTAGGACCAATTTGATCGATTCCGATTTGGATGGAGGCCAATCCCGTGTCAAATATCAGATCTTATTTGGAGTTGATATCAGGTGGCCTAAATTTATGCTCATTTGAACTCCCTCAATCCAGAGTAGAATTTGACTTATTAAAGGCAAAGCATGTGATCAGTTTCTATGTATACTAGTTAGTTGATTATTTATTGTTGTGCTATTTTGTTTCATGAGAACAAAAATAGAACAGAATTATGTTTGGCAACATTGATTCATTTCTGGGTGCCTTCAAAAAGAGCAAGTCCCTGGAATACAAACGAACAAAAACAAATAAACAAAAATAGAAGTTTTTCTCTGTGCCGAGAACAGTTTGAAAAGGGGAAAAAACCAAGAAGCTGTCCTTCCCATCTCTTTCCTATCTTTCGTCTCTCCCATCTCCCCCTCCTCCCTCACTCCCACACCCTCTGCAAAGAGGTGTAAAACTCACAGCAAGAGGAAAAAAGGGTTATGTGAGTGGGTGATGTTGCAAACACACAGACTGTAGCTAGAGAGGCAGAGCCCGCAGGAAGGCAAAAAAGGTGGCTCACAGGGGGGGGGGGTTGTGGAATAACAGAAAGAGAGCAAAGTGAAGGTACACCGGTGGGGAAAAGTGTTCCAAAGTTGGTAAAGATGACCATCGGATCGGTTCAACTTCCAAGTAGATCTGATAGTTTTCCAATCTGCTCAGTCAATCCACTGGGTGACCAATCCAAGTGGCCATGTTGAATGAATGAGTCAACCTGCTGAGTGGCATCCTGATAAGTGGATCAAGCAATCCTTAGTTGATTCACTAAGTTTAAAACATTGGCTGAACTTTATTTCCAGTCTCAACTTTTCACGCACAAGTTCAATGGACAGCAAAAATAAATGCCACAAGATTTCACAGAATGAACACAAAACTGATCAGCCATCTCAAATCCAAAAATACTGATCAGCCATCACTTTCCAACGAAATCAAGCTGAACGTGACATCCAGAATGTAAATTTCCATACGCAAATGCTATATCAAATGGACATTAAGGGATGACTTGGGATATATTTGACTTTGTTTCCAAGCTCCCCTATTAGTTACTCCTAGTACATTGGAGATTTGGGCTCACCTGCAACTGAAGGAAGATTTCCCATGAATGTCCCCCCAAAAAATGCAGTACCTATTCTGAATGATGGCTAATTACGAGGCTCTTGCAGATGAAGCTACCCAACCATGAGGCAGAATGAAAGAGAGGTCTTGTGAATTCCATGAGATTAGTGATGGCATATATCCAGGGGCAAACCCCTGAGACTAGTCAGATCCAACCAGAACAACCTGTATTGGCCAGTATACTTAAGAGGTCTACATAAAAACATACGAGTATTTGGACAACAAGAAAGGGAAAAAAATAATTCTTGTCAAGAGAAAAAGAGCCATTACTAACAAAGGTGCTACAGTAATCATGCCAGCTTTTGACTGGGAGAAGCAAGTCTTGTGATCACTGTGATCATTAAAGTAGAAGGGGATTCCAGAACTACACAAGTAAATATGTATTCTGATATATATATATATATATATATATAGACCATACATGGGTTACAATTGTTAGGGTAGACCACAAACAGAACAAGAGGGAATTTTTCACAACCTACGTTATTGAACAATTGATTCTGTTAGAGGCTTAAAGCACATTCTGTGATCCATAACAATAGAAGGAATATGTCAGGCGGTGGAGGCAAAATATGAACTTACTATTTGGAAGGGGACATTAGCTTGTGCTCTTCAGAATCATGCTTCAATGTTGCATCCCCACCCATCAACTCCTGAAAGCCCTCAACCTTCACTGGTGGGGGCCTCACCATCACCATGTTCCTATTTGCACCAAGAAACTTAAGAATCTTGTAACATGCCATATTGTTCTGAGTGTTGTTACTAAAATTCGGTCAAGTTAGAGTATTACTGTGTCTGGAGTTGAGGAATTTGAAGGGAAGCCAATTGTTTAAACTGATGCTTGGATTGAGCAGGGAGGTTGGCCATACCACCCATTTGCTGGCACCGAAACTGCATCTGTGGGTGTCTACAACTGACAGTGGAGTCCCCATCCATTGGCAATTCAGTTGGGTTCTCAATCTTAACTTCCAGCATGGGTCTTTCTTTATCCATACTCATAACAGAGCGTAGAGTTGATGGTTGGCGTCTTCGCATTCTGTCCCAGTGTTGCTGCTGCTGTAAAGCCAGATTCTGGGTATGCATCATTTGCATCTGCATTTGTCTCGGGAACCGTACAGAAGGCCAATTTGGACAGGGAAAGAAAGACTGAAAGAGTTACTCATTTCAGAAGGGCCAAAGATAATGAATACATTATGTTATAGGGGAAATTTCATTCTTATGGCCTCTTAGTACAAAGATTACCAGTAAGAAATGCTAGTAGCTGGACTGGATTTCTAAAACCATAAGCTCTATGAGGGTGATATAAACTGTTCTGCACTGATAGAAAGGGATTTAATGACTAGATATTCATACTTGCTGGGGTTGTACAATGGGACACTGATGCTGTGACTGGAATCCGGATTGGAGTCCTCTTAGATGTTGCGGTGCTTGGTGTGTGATTGTCCTGTTACCATCCTTTGCACGTACCACTAAAGCCCCAAGATTACTGGAGAAAGCAAGGTTTCAACAGAAAACTAGCATTAAACAAAACTTTTAAGTGAAAAATAATTTGAAGCCCCAAGAATTATGTTACTTGAGGAGGGGGGGGGTGGAGGAAAGAGCCAGATAAAATATTCTCTTCAAGCTAATATTCATCAGAAAAACTTCTACGACTAGTAATGAGTACGAAAAGAAATACATAACACTGAAACAAAACCACCGGTCAACACTTGAGATACAAATAAATGTACTCACCTATACCCTGCTGTCTGAAGGAACATTTTGAGAATTTCAATGGCTGAACCCTGCTTTCTATAATTATCAGTGAGGACTTTCAAGATACGACCAAGTTTACGGATATGACAGCTGAGAAACTGTGATAAAACTTCCATTGAAACTTCAGTTGCACCTTGAAACCCCATACTTGTCAATACATGAGCTATCACCTTGTGAGACATCCGTAATGCTTGTTCTTGGCCCAGAGGTTTCCTGTTCCCTCCAAGCCCATTCTTGCCCCTATATTTACTTCTCTCAAAACCAGTCCTTAGGTAGTCAGGCATTATACCAAACCTTTCCATCATTGCAGGACTCTGAGTTACAACATGAGGTAAGCAGTCAAGAACCCCATAAAACTCTTTTTTTTTATTGTCTTCTGCTCTACTTGTGGGAGGGAGTGCACTATCAGGCACACAGTTCAATACAAACATTGTTTCAGGGAAAAATGATGTTTCATCATCCATTAAGTTATTGCCATCTGAAGCAGAAACTGAATGCACGTTTGAACCACCAAAACCAACATACTGATCCTCTTTAAATGCTTGCCGCCTCCTCTTATGCTTCTCAAGAAATCTGAGGTATTTAAACATTCCCTCAGCTGTTCGCTTGTGTGGTTCTTGATCCCCAAGTGGCAAAATATTTAGTCTGCTAGCTCTGAACTTCTCAGTAGACTGATTATACCATGACTCTGGTAAGTCATAATGACCAGGCTTCTCAGATATATTTTCAATGTCCGGTTCAACATATCTTGATCCAACACTACTGGAAAGTTTTGATTGGATATGCATGGTAAGACAAAGCATCAACCAAACTGCATAAAAAATGAGAAGAAAACTAGAGGCATCCTTTACACAGTCAGAATTTCTGCATGGGGGAAAAAGTGTCCAAAGCATGTCCACCGAAGACTTATTGATTTGGTAATAATAAAACTCCTATCAAAAGCCCATGATTGTTGTTACTTGTTAGAGGGCCACATTGCCTAGCACCCAGGCCTCATCCTACTCTAAGAGACAGGGTTTCATCTCTGCTAGGATCATACCATCATTTCCATCCCTTAGTTCCAATGAATCAGTAACGCAGGTCAGAATGTCAGATTTCCAATCTTTTTTTTTTCTCTTCACATTTGTTTTCAAATAAATGAAGTTACTTATAATTTCTGTATTTAAAAAACGCACAGATTATCAGAGAAAATTAAGCACAGGGTAATGAATACAAACTTTTCTAACTCGCAAAGTAACTGAAATCAATAACTAACTAATTCAGTACAAGAAGAAGAAAACCATCATTAGATAAATCAAGTCCAGCACCAAATTAACCTTAGACTATTGAATTACTGGAAGCTGAGCCTTCTGGTGGTTGAACTACTCCATTTAGCGAATCATCTTCTAAAGAGAAGTACACATCATCCTCGTGTAACTGCAAATCTGAATGAATTGTGTCAACCGCATAATAAATTTAATCAACTCAAACCCCATCAAAAAAAAAAAAAAGCCCAACAAAAGACAGTTCCTAATGTAGATCATATTTTCACATAATACTTACAGGAGGGATTGAACTTCCACGGAGGAGCAGCAGCAGCAGTGGAAGAAGACAAGGAGGAGGAGGAAGAAGAAACAACAGATGATGATGACCGCGACGAAGAAGACGATGAAGGAGAGGGACGTGAGCGGAGGTAGAGGGAGACGCTGGCTTTGTCGTAGAGGAGAGCACGAACTCTGAGCCCTAGTTTTAGAATCTTCGGTACTCAGGAAAGCTTCCCACGTCGACCGAGAGGTGAGGAAATTAGCGAAGCTGGTGTAATTGGATTCGCCCAGCCATGAACGCCACACACCACAGCTCCCCAGCGTTCTCGCAAGCTCGTAGCCTCGTCCGTCCTCCCCCATCAATGCCATTCTTCTTCTTTTTCTCCCCCATTGGAAGAATAGAGAGGGAATCAGCAATAAGCAACAATTTCAAAACTGGGAAAAAAATAGGTTTAACTAAAAAATTGCTTTTTGAATAAAATTTTTATATTACATGTAGAATACATCCTATTTAACATTTTACCGTGACCATTCTATTCCCCATCTCAAACGGCTTCAACCTGTGGGTTTCATGTTTCAATAATCAAAATCGATTGATTGTTTAGGACCGAGTTTTCCTGAGGCCACAATGATGACGAACAATGCGAGGGGGGGGGGATATGGGTAGAGAGGGGTCACAACACCATCTCCTTGTTCAACGAGCAGAGAAGAAAAACTTTGTCCAATTGTTTATTTGTTGGTTTGATTTTGATTTTAAAACATAATATTGTTTATTGGTTTTAATCGGGTTGAATTAATGGTCTCTTATCGAGCTGTTAATGAGCTGCTACCAATTTGATTTCGGTTTTTCATATACATGCATTAAAAAAATACTAAAAACAACGGATTTTATCGACTTTTTCTGTTTTATTGGTTTCGATCCAAGTTGATATCGGTTTTGATTCGTTCAAGAATGAGAGGTAGAAAATTCTTTATTAAACGGTTCCAATATATAAATCAAAATCAATTAATAAGTAGTTTCGGTTAAACATTTTTAGAAGTGTTCCAATTAAATTGTTTTATTGGTTACAATTTTATTTTATTTATTTATTTTTTCAAGTTGATAATTTTAGACCAAATTGAGAATTAACCTATTTTTACTGGCCTTGAACCATGGCATCTAGGCTCAGGTTGTGACTTAATAAATAAAAATAAACTAAATATATGTTGTTGTGTGCGTTCTCGTTTTTCCACTTCTGTTGGTCCAGTGCAATCTGGCAGCATTCTCTTGCCCTAACATCAAATATGGCATGAGCAATAACTTCTGTTTGCCTCGATTGGAGAGACCAAGGCCATGTCTTGAAGCACTTGAATCTTAACAGCTCAAAACATGTATAGAATCCATGACAACCGGTAGCTTGGCAGTTCTCTTATCAACAACTAAACTTCACAAATGTTTCCTTTTTAAGTTCATGAATGATGATGTTTTGATGCAGGACACTGGCAACTAAGCCCAAATCGAAACATCTTTGGCTAGTCCAAAATTGCACCCAAAACCATGTATATGCAGGCTAATCACCTCATTGAAATGATTCCTTGAAATCCAAACTTAGGACCAGTTGACATTAATACAGATCCTTTCGGAGCTTGGGTCCATTCTTGAGTGACCCTCCTGAAGTCCTGATTAATCTAATGTCCACCTATCCAATATATGGACCTCAGGCTCAACCAGCCAAAAAGGCCTAAATGCCATTTTTCATGATAGAACATAGAAATTTCATTACCTTTATTAGACGTAGGACATCTAAAGGTGCATGCATTTGATTTGAGTGATGTACACACAAAAAATTATGGACATATGTGGCATAACACTATAAGAACTCATTTCTCCAAGGAGATCATTTCACATCATTTTTTCTACTTTACTATCTGGGGATGCATGTTGTTACGATAAAAGAAAATAGTTATGACAACAACTTCAAGTGTAGCATGTTTTTCATTTAATTTGATTAGATTGAGGTGTGCAAGAGTGTATTTTATCTGTTAGAATTGGAAAAAAAAAATATTGATAGGTGATCATTTAATTTTGTTCTAACTAATTAAGTTCTCATCCCTTTATGTCGACATGCAGGCTAATTAACTTCTGTTGTGTTATTTTCATTTAATGGAAATCAAAAGCACCTATTTTTCTCATCTTGAAGCCAAGTAATTTTCAGCTTTCCTTTTCTTTTCTTTCTTTTTTTTTTTTTGGAAAATTTACAATTTTTATTTGAAAAGGAAAACTGTTACATATAGAGGATATACAACAAGGAAAACCTGGGATTCAAGCCACAGGTTTGATACATTGGAAGAGACATATAGAGAACTACTGTTGCCACCCAGATTTAGCCAACTCACTAGCCACCGCATAAGCTGATCTTAACTTCCATTGGGAAGAGGTACTTCTATTTAGTGACAAGGATATGTCTTTTCCTTTGTTCTTTTAATACCTCCAATTTGTTCCAGATAGCCAGATCACCGAAAACAACTTTCCATTGCTGCTTCTACTTTCCCCATAATGCATTCAGGTTTGATTCTATTCTCTTGCAACCATTAATCTCTACATCCTCGTTACAATTGCATGAATAGTACTTCTGTATTGCATAACATTAAGCTCCACAAAGCATTGCTCAGCTTATACCTGCATTAAAAATTTAACTTTTAATTTTAAAGAAATGCATTAATCAAAGCATAACCCAAAAGCTCTTACACTCCATCCTAAGCATTTGTGCTTTGGAAATGTCCTCTTCAATTCCAACATCCATGCCACTGATTGAATATAAATAGAAAGGTTTCTCCAGGATCTCTCTTGGTCAACAAAACTACAGTTATTCATTTTAAAATATACCACATGCCATTTAGCTATTTATCTCTAAGGCCCTGTTTGTTTAGCGAAAGAAAAGGGGTGTGATAGTAAAACTAGCAGGACCCATGTATAATGAGGTAAGGGAACATGATAAAAAGGGAAGTAAATGAAAGGATGAAATAGGTATAGTTGTGGGCCCCACAAGTTATAAAATAATGGTTTGAGCTTTCACCTAATGTTTTCCTTCCTTCCCCACAATGTACCAAAAAAAATGGTGGGACTTAGATGGGTGGGAGAAAAATAATGCCACGTCAGCCAACAACTCCCCTTGATTTAAGGATTATTGTCTCTTCAATTCTCCCACTAGGTAACCCAACATGAGGCACTCTTGGTATTTGGTGTAAAGAGTACAAATCTTAATTAATATTGGCTAAAATCCTAAATATCTAATGGGTGAAGTATGTGGCCAAGCTTGTTTGAATGGAACATCACGAGGACAACTGATCTAAGGAATTCCAACTATTCCATAATCCAAACTTTTCTCATGCTATATGAAAATGTTGATTTTCAAATCCTTGTCAAGTGGAAAGTGCTCTATTGAATTTTATATTTATGATGTTATATGAGGTAATGTTCCACAAAAAAACAAGGAAGCCAAACACTTGATATGCCTTTTTACGTAAAGAACCAAAGAAAGGGAAAAGCTTACCACGCAGCCGATGTACTCTACACCCTCTCGCAATGTATTTTTTTACTTTCTCCTCCTGACCATGTGGGCCCCATGTAGATGATATCATTCCTTGTGCCACCATTCATGTGGCATAGAAGATTCACCCACAATGGTAGCATGAGACACCCTCCCCTTCAAGAACCCTCCCCTTGAAGAAAATAACAAAGAACAAACTATGAAGGAAATAACAAAGAACAAACTATGATTAGAAAGTAATATAGAAGGCCAACAAAACAAAGCATAGACGAGAAAAAGTTACCTCAGGTCAACATCAATGGCCGGTACTAACGTAGTGTATCTAGAGGTGCAGTTTGGAATTGTGCTTTTACCCTGTTCCAGAAGCTTTGGATTTCACAGTTCGAGAAACACCAGGTTTCCGAAGCTGAGGGTTTTCTATAGAATATACAAGAAGGCTTCCATCCTTGGTCCCAGCTAAGAAGCACTCTTCTGGTGTCACTGTTAGAGATGTTATAATCCTCCCAACTCCGTCATACCTTCTCACAACCTCAAGTGAGTTCATCGACCTTACAACTATTTGTCCTTGGTCACCTGCAGAGACTAAGAATTCACCACAATTGCTGAGTTCAACACAATTGAGACGCCCATTGGATGTAGAGGTGGAGATGTATTTCCCGTTGATAGAATATAGGTGTAGACTGAGATCATCGTCGGCATAAAATACAATCCGTCCATGCCTAGATGCAACCAGCTTTGACAAGGCACTAGCGGATGGATGCTGAAGAGACCTTACATATCTTCCCTGTCGCAGGGTATGGAAAACACATGTTCCATCTTTTGACCCGCTGATAACTATATCAAGCTCTGTACTGACAAATAAACACGTGATTACATCATCATGGCCACAAAGTATATGGAAAGGAGTTTCAACAATGATATGGTCTTTTCTAGGAAACTCTGTTTGTCCAGATCGAACTCTCTTCTCTGTCGCTCGGAAGCGGAAAACTTCCCACACCATGACCGTTGTGTCATAACTTCCAGTAGCAAGGATGCTTCCATCACATGTCACTGCAACATTAAAAGATTTCATGAGAATATATGACCAAATTTAAATGCAATCATTTTAAGGTAGATGTGTTAAAATAAGAATAATATTTGAAAGAGAATAATAACATTAACACTGGCATTAACAAGTAAGAATACTGGATAAAAGGGTATGTGCAAAGGATAACCAGGTGAGACCATGATTCTGACCATTTCCCAACACCCTTTGCCCCTAGAAACCTTATTTCTCCTTTCTTGTTGAAAGGGAAATGTATTAGTGGTTACATGCTAGACCTCTGACTCTTGGGGTAACGAATGAAGAACATAGCTAAGAACTAAGAAAGCATATTCTTCTTACATAGTAATTTACCCTTTTTTCAAAGGAAAGACGTCATGGTGAAAGAAAGATATGCTTTGTCTTTCTTCAATTGTCTTGTTGCAATGCTTTTAAAACTGGACTGGAGGTCAAATAATTTTTATTGCTGCTCAATGGATTAGTATCTGATCATACAGTCTAGATGGCTTGCTGTGGCACTGTAATAAGCATAATCAAGTTTAACTTTTTGATGAATAAAATGCATTGGTAAGTCTAGCTCCACCCAAGAATGCCAGTGCTCAGTTTCTTATCTTTGTGACAAGTAGGATACCTGCAACACAGCTGACCACATCTTTGTGCCGTCGGATACTCTGAACCATTCTTCCATCATTAAGGGATATGACTTGGAAGCTATTTTCCCAGTTGCCACATGAGATCAAAAATTTTTCAGATGGAGTTTGCATTGTAGCAAAACATTGTGTTCCAAGCTCGATATTTTCAGCCAATGGACTACCAATTTTACGTGAGGAGAGAACATCAGAACCAATTCCAAAAAAAGGATCCTGCAAAAATATGACAATTATATTTAACACAGCCATTATACCATGCATTCACTAGGAAAATGAAAAACCATTACAATTGGGCAATTTAAATGATGATTAGGGTCTTGCCTGTGAGCCAGTGAAGGTGAAGTTTCCACTAGATTGAAGTTGAGTGGTCAACCACATCTTAACTGATAGAGTGAGCCCCTGGTTCACAAGGACAATGTTCGAGTCCAATATACCAACAAATAATACAGCAGACGGAGGATAAGTTATACTAGAAATCATAGAAGTCAAATTTATTGAACCAGGAGCAAAATATAAAGGATGAGCAATAGGAATTGGAGGGCCTCTTCTAGGGTGTTTTTTACGAAAAATCTGAATTGGTGTCTGTCCAAAATTTGCAATCTGATCTTCGATGGCAGATCTTTGCAATTCATCTTCCATCGTATCCAAATCAACAGCTCCTTCATAAGTCAAGTAATAAAAGATATTTGCTGCCTGTAAAAATCCGTTCCAAAGATATTATTCACTTCAAACAATTCACCATTGGAATAAATGAAAAAAATTTTCTTATATAGAATGAGTTTTCCTTAAGCCATAGCGAAGGAGGAATTCCTTCACCAATGACCATAATTGCTTTTGGATGGGTGCCTAGGAATAGTTAAAAGGGTATTCAGACCTCCAACAAAGGAGGGTGGGGGAGTAACAATGATAGCAGATTTGTGGGTGAAGGAAAACTTTCTCCCTCTTATATTATCAATTCCTACCTCAACTGCAGGTTTTCCACGCTGCTTGTAACCAAATACCAAATCAATCCAATGATGGAGATTAGAGCTGACATATTCACTTTCAAGAGCTTCTCGATTTCTGTTTATGAATTCTTCAGGAGACCCCTGCACAATTCATTGGGGGGGGGGTAAGCTGTATGAAGACACATAGTAAAAGTTTCAAATTGACTATGCCAAGCAAATGTTTGTGAGGAGAAATTTTATATTTGATATTATTCTCTCTCTCTTAGATTTGCTCTATGTGTGTGTATGTGTGCTTCTCTTTCTCTCTCTCTCAATCTAAGGCCGTGTTTAGTTGCTTTCTCGACAAGGTGCTTCAATTTCCTAAAGGGAAGAAGCATGCCAATAATCTTATGGCAGTCTCCACTAGAGAAATTGGTCCAATTGAATGTAGATGGTTGCTCATTAGGAAATCTGAGGCCATCAGGTACATGGGCATATCATAAGGAGATCAGATATAATATAGAGAAGAGTAGCTGAGGCAATATGACTGTAGAAAACGAATGATTGAATCAGAAAATAGGGAAGAAACAATGCTTCAAAAGCTGCTGTGACATTCAAATCAATAGAGAAGAAAGAGATTGCTTTATCATACCAATCAATACACTTTAGATGACCTATAAACCCCACTTAATAATGACCCAAAAATGATGCTAACTCCTGTTATAGGTAATAAAGTATTTTAAAACAAGCAAAGAAATAACTCAAAATAGAAAACCGATAAGTTAAATCTATTATAGAAGATAGAGGGCAGAAGTCTAGTTGAAGTAAACTCAATTCTAAAGTGAATTGCTACAATCTATTCTAGTGGGGCCCTCAACAATTACCAAAAGTAACTTAAACCCCTAACAATCACTCGAGATAGAGAACTGAAACAGATACTAGATGTGCAAGTTAGAGGCGGAACCCCAGTTTCAGACTCTCATACTCTCTTTTCAACACAAAACCATAACAATAACAGAGTTGGTCTCAGAGCATTCGGCCTTGCTTGGTGATCTCTAACATTAGGAAAGATAAGTTCTTGGGGTCTTCTCTTAGATGAACTGAAGAAAAACCTCTATTAGAGCAGAGTTCACTCTAAAAACAAGGTAGAATTGTTGAGAAGGAAGAAATTCAGTTGTGCCATTCTAGACGGATGGAAGAATATGTGGAGGAGCCATGGCGTTACACCCCTTATATAGGGCCTATGCAATATGTTTGGTTGCGTTAAGAAATACAATCCTTTCTCAGTTATATTATACATCTATTTACGGGATACATTTTGCAAGAAATACCTTGCCAAAATCGTCCCTAAGATGGTTTTTCTTTTCTTTGGAAAAGAAATCCAAAGCACATACCAAAATTTGTGGGAACAACTTTACATTTCTAATCTTCTTGGGAAAGCAGCAAAACAGCCTAACTACATACTTGATGCAGAATTTCTTGCAATTCACTTTGAGGAATTAATCAAGCAAGAAAAAAAGTCTATATAGACCAAAAATTAAGAAAGGGAAAAAACAAGTCTATAGATTATCAGAAAGAAGATAGATGAGTGCCATATTAACCCCCCAGATTACTTAAATTATCTGAAAAAGAATTCCCACGCAAGTAAACTGAATTGACAAAGATGTATGGGAAGGCGAATTTTACCCCCCTCTTTTTTTGACGTTTCTCAACCTACCTGCTACTTGATAATATTAAATATAGATTACTTTTAATGGAACTATCAATTTCTAAATTTCTTAGGAGTTAGCATGGTGCAAAAGCATAAGCCAAACTACCACAGATATTTGACTAGAAAACCACATATTTTATATTTTATTCAAGTATAAAAGAAAATCTCTCTCATTCAAAGATTTTTCATAACCTATCCAAAATATGACCTTCTTTGTCCTTGATAACCAGCCAAATTCAATTATCTGATTAACAACTTATCAGGGTGTATAATTTCAAAGCAAAATCCAACTGCATTTTTTTAAGATTTTTGAGTTTTTGAGAACAGAATTGTCCTTCCCACAACAATTTCTTAACAATAGACTCGAACAAACAGATTTTCTGCATAATATTTTAGTCAAATTCATTATAGGTCTTCACATACCTTGGCCCAGGGAGGAAGACAAACATCTCCTATAGGTTCTCCATCCTGTTTCACGCCCAGATGATATGAGTTCGAATTCGAAAGAAACTCTGGCATGTAAAAGAATTCAGGTATTAACTCCTTCACATCACTTGTATTGGAGAGGCAGTTCCGGAATGTGTTCTCAATGCTTTGGAAAAGGCGATCTGCATGGTCAACTTTACCACCCTGCATAAACAGTTGGACAATATATATATATATATATATTTTTTTTTAAATGAGCAACAAATAAGATATAATAAAATAAATAGTAGAAAATTATTTTAAACAAATTTCTTCAACTTTTTGAGAGTGAGTTCAGATAAAACAGTCAAGTGAAAAACAGAAAAAAAAGAAGTAAAAAAAGGGATCAATGCATAGATTAGTAAGGATTAAGTACCAACATTACACTACCTGCAAATTACAGTGTAGGGTTGTGAAAGGCTCTAATCTAAGTAGATAGAAAAGCACAATCCCCATGCTTGAATAATGGGACCCATAGTAGAAACTGCAACCAGAAATAAAAGAATATTTGCATGACATTTATCAAAAGGAACAAAATAATAGCATTTGTATGATACAAGAAAAAAGGAAGGGGTGAAGAAAGGTAATATAAAAAGAGCCCACCCAGTGCACAAGGCTTCCGCCATTGTGGGACAGGGGATCATAATGTAAGCAGCACCCCCGGAGAGGCTGTTGCCTGACTTGAACCCACGACCACTAGGTCACAATGGAGCAACCTTACCGTTGCACCGAGGTCCAACCTCTAGGGGAGGAAGGTAAAATGTCTAATCAAAAGGCAATAATGACTCTTGAAAAGAGTTCCAACGATTACCTAGGAATGTCAGGATCACAGAAGTTACGATATCTATCCTCAAAAACCTGCAAAAATATTTGAAGCAAAAATACAAGACATAATACTAAAAACGTCCAGTCTCTTCATGTAGTAAATTATTCAGTTAAAATGAATAAAAAAATCACAACTAAGATATAGAAAAATAAATTTTTACCTCAAATCTTTTCGAATCCAAAGCCCCAACAGGTTTTGAAAGGTCCCGAAAAGTTGAAGATTTGTTAAAGTCAAGTTTCTCAGAGGAATAATCAGACAAAATCCAAGGGAAGATGGGATATTGAGTAAAATCATTATAGGATCTGCCTGCAAGTGTATTGAGAATCATTAAGTATTCAAAGTTGGATATATTTCTTCTTCTCCAGCATTCCTTCGCGGTTTCTGCTAGATCAATTGCAGCACGTCTATCTACAAATGAAATAACTCCATTTTTATCCCGTGCACTTCCTTTAGGGAACAATGATTCGTTTCTAGCTGAAACTATCAACATCCCGACATCTTTTGCAACCTTAGTTGAAGCAAAATTCAAAAATATGGGGGCAACTGAATCTTTGAAGAAAACCTCTATTGCAGTATATCTCAGCAAATAACGGGTCCAATGAACAGCTTTGATCTACCATAATGACAAAAGAAACATGTTAAATGTATTAGAGAAATAAGTAAATCAAATAGTTGTAGAACTTTATAGTTTCTTATTAGATAACTGTAGAACTTTACAATTTCCTACCTTGCAGACATTCCATCTACGATGACGTTTAATTTGTTTTGGTTGTTTTTGAAGTGCAGCTGCATCTGCTATACCTGTGTTATCAATGGAATTTCTATTCTCAAGATCCACATGAGAATATAAAGGCCACTTTGATAACCTCTGATTCTGGACTCCTCCCAACTGATCAAGCTTGGTAGAGTCAGAACTGCTTGAGACTTGAAAGTTGTTAAAGACAGATGATCCTCCAGTTCCTTCTACCAAAAATTCCCCAAAGAAGTGCAAGATACTCTTCATGATTGCTAAATGCCCAACAAGTTTTCTCTTTGGTGTGACAAGCACACAGGGAACAGATAGAAGAACCTGGAAAATGAGAAAACCATAGATCAAAGGTGCCATCAATAAAGTTTTACCATTCCCTTTTAATTAAACTCTGACAGACCTCACTAATTTCTGTCTCTGTTGTACTGGAGGAGGTATCTTTTCTATCTTGAACAATATCCTTCTGGTCTTGGCATTCGATTGCAAGCTCTGGACATTGTTCTGAAGTTTCCTCAGTATTAAAGGCTTTGGACTCACTCATCTCAATATCATTTTCTCTAGTCTCCATGCTTCCTTCATCAGTAATCCTGCGCAGTCCTTTCAATATAAAGCGTTTCATTTTCTCAGGAATATGGCTCACTAAACCAGTTTTGCTTTCACTGACAGGAAAACTAGCATCATTGCTAGAGGCAGTGAATGGAGGATGACACAACTTTTCATCAAAACGGTAATTTCGTCTTAATTTTGGTCTACGTCTCCACATATCCTCCGTCTTGTCAAGTTTCCAATGTGTGATGGTACTATTTGGAAAAGGATTTGCTGACCATGGGCCTCTTTCATCGATCAAAGCACGAAACATGTGGATCCATTTTTGCTATTCAAGAAAAATGGATTGTCAATATACATACTGAAACAAATCGTGTTTCAGTGCATGGGTTTGATGTTAGACCTGAAAAACTGTTTTATAGATAAACAAAAAATATGAAAAGGGATATTATATTCTTACGACGACAATTTGCTGATCCTCGTCATGAGCAAGCTGGAAAGCAGCTCGTCTACCATCATCAGAAGCAAGAATGGTGCTCAAGCTACTTTGTAACTCATCTTCAAAGGCTCTTTTCTGGTTCGATTCAGCAGAGGAGATCTCATCCATCCTAACCCTCAACTCATGCAATTGTTTGGCGCGATCGGCTTTTGAAGTGCTAATGCACTTCGCCTCATCAGCTATCTGAGTAGTGAAAAAAAAAAAAAAGTTCCCCACAAAATTATTATATAAAAATTTGAGAATTATGCATTTAGTATAAAATTTTAAAGGATCAAGCTTACTAGGTAGTTAATTTTAAAAACTTCACAAAAATAGATTTTGGTGGTCCCCAACTTTAACTAACCCAATAACCAAGTCCAAATGTTAGGAAAGTCACCATGTCAATAAGCGGCAATGACTTTTCCATCATTATTTTGATCACAACTTACATTGAAGTTCATTGGCTAAAATATGCCAGATAACACCTAATCAAACAGAATGTAGCACTTAATGAAATAAATAAGACACAAATATAAGATCGTGACAAACCATGGCAAGAACTCTCTCTTTCTGAATTAAACTGTGAATGGTGCTTGATTTCTTGGCGTTGCCGACTGAATCTGATGAATCGTCTTTTCCCACAATTCCAGTAGCAAGCATGGATTTTCCACAGTTAATTGTTTCTCGTATCAACTGTGATATAACATGAAAACGGGCCCCATTATCCAGCATTCCATATTGCAATCTAATGTTGAGCAAGGACCTGTACAATATTGCAACTGACGGTAACAATCTCTTATGACACACATTGTACATGCAAGTAAATAATAAATAATAATGTGGATCCTTAAATGCCTGCAGTAGTTGAAATACTACATTGGACAACAAAGGAAACCATACCATATAAAGATTTGTAGTCTGCTCTTGCTTTGCTCATCATCAGCAGCCAGAAGACAGGGAAGCAGTGGAATGACCTGTTGAACACATCTTGATGCTCTTTCTAGACCAGCTTTACACAGATACAAGATTACAAGCCGAAAAACAATTCTAGAGTATTTTTCCCCTCTTAAAAGCATAACTTTATCAACACATCTACTAGGTTTTCCACCCAAAGCATTTCCAATTCCTCCTGATACAACAACAGCAGCCATTTCAGCAGCTGGGATATTTAATGATTCTACTAAGCCACGAGCTCTTTGGCCAAGAGATGGGCCTATTGTTGACAAATGTTTGGTTAGAATCTTGCTTGGCCCCTTCCCACTCATCTCACTAACAATAATCCACAACTTGTCACATAAATTCCACCACTCATCATCAATTGCTTCATCTTCATTCAACAAAGGCTGCTTATGGAGTGGTCTATTTCTACATAACAAGACATAGTTTTAGGTCACAAAAGGTGTAGCAAGAATTATAGATAGGATACAAAATGGGGAATTAAAAAAAATCAAGTTTCTGTGCAAAGTTGGATTACAGTAACAATGTTGAAGGAGTGCCATAAATTTTCATTATTAAACATGAAGAATTTACCTCCTATAAAAACAATCATTTTCCCTGCAGGTAAATGGCCAACTCTAAATATATTTTGTTGAATGAAGGATATTTCCCACATGTGATCAAGGTTGCTGTGAATTTTTTTTCCCCTAAGAGCACCTCATCAAGTGGATGTGAAAGAAACTACAGTACGTTATAAAAAATTGGAAAACCTTTCCACCCACAAAAAGTTTTACATCAGTGTATAAGCACCATGGCCATGGTTTTAAGTATCGGTGCGTATCGTGCCGTATCGGCCGATACGTATCCGTATCGGCCGATACGTATCCGTATCGGTAGACATCGGCACGATACATACCGATACGTATCATGAAAATTTTAAAACCCTTATGTATCGATACGTATCTTACGATACGCACCGATACACCACCGATACGCACCGATACTCACCGATAATCACTGATACGTACCGATACTCTATGAAAAATTCAAAATTGAAGTGAAATGTAAGTTTCGGTATGTATCGGTACGTATTGGTATGTATCGATACACACCAATACGTACCGATACGGTCATAAAATTGCCAAAATGGGTAATTTTTTGAGGTGTTTTTGTTCCAAAGTTGCTACCAACCATTTTTCTCTCTAACTAAAGTGGAAATCAAGGTTGGGAACAAGGATTTTACATTTATGGGACAATTACAAACCTTGGATTCTTAGTGCGATACTCTCAATTTACTGTTTATGCATAATACATGTTATATATAATTTTTTTTTAACTATTTTTTTATGCAAATGTGTATAAAAAAGTGTTTCCTATCCATTTATGTGCGTATCTTTAGCGTATCTTAGAGCATCTCCGATACGATACGATACCCTCCGTTACGTATCTTAATTTTGGCCTACCGATACGACGACCGATACCGATACTTTAATCCTTGACCATAGCATGAGGTTGAGATGCACCATATGGAGGACGCGGTGAGAGGCCATAACCCTTACCTTAGCCACATTTATGCTGATGAGTACCTGGACCTATCATGGGCAGCTATTTATAAGTCACATGACATAGGTATTTTCATGGAGTAAATTGATTTGTTCAGCATTATTAGTTCACGGGATAACCAGGCTATGTGCATGACTATGTGGTTATATGCATAAGGTCCTCTTGGACATATTAGGGGTCTTCCTCACATGGCTACACATATGGCCCTTATATATTTGCACATCATACCCAATTCCAGATCCACTCAAAACCATTGAAGAATTACTGTTCATATAGGTAAGGATAAGCACAATCTATTCATGTCCTCGTGAGGAGTGAGAGATGTTCTGTAACAAAGTTATATGGATTGACAACATTTGGCAAATCATGTCATATGAAATCATAGTTTGACGTGGTATTACCACGACAAATGGCAAGTACATGAAATACATTGTAGTTGTATCATCTTCTTAATTATATTAGAGAGTTTATCATATGAATAAAGTGCCATTTTTTTTATTCAACTTATTATGTACTATATAGTTGTTTTTTAATTGGATGTCAAGATTCCACTAAGAAGAGGGACATGAAGCACATGCTTATGTTGGGTGGAATGGTGGATGCATAGAGAAACTTCTAACGATAGCTTTCCATTTCATGGCAGCAAGGGTGGTTATTCTGGCATAAGTTGGAGGTAGAGTGCCTTCACTTAAGAAACAGTTGGCATCTGGGAACGTTTCCGGATTCACATCTTAGCCCCTTGACATTTGCATTGCATAAAGAAGAATCTACTAGAACTAGAGATAGGGCTAAATCTTATGAGTGAGGCCATTTAATATTCTAATCAAACTTTTGAAATTATTGAAATATTATAGATTCGAGGTTCAATGAAACACCAAGAAGGCATTTATGGGGAACATTCAACATTCCACACTGCCTCCTCTTCCCTAATCATTGATGCAAAACACATGCTAGAAGTATCGATGATAATATTCCTGAAAGACCAAGATTTTAATAACAAAAAATGAAATTATTGTGTCCATGCTACTTCTTACTTTCCGACAATTACAAGTCTACTACCATAGTACCATCAGCTTTCCAGATCAGAAAGAAAATCAGTGGATATCCTTGTTTACAAGTATTGCAATTATCATGCATCCTCCAACCATTAGATTTTCTTTTATTCAGAATTTCGGTTTTTCAAATTTCTGGATTTTTATTTTTGGGTGGGGTAGGGAGGGGCTGTCCAGTTTCCACATCTCCCCTTCTTTTCCCCTTCAATGAATCTCTTTTTTGACTTACTAAAAGAAAAATCTTTATCATGATGGTAGACACCAAGAAGGATATTGAAGCACCACATGGCTTCTATGTGCAGATGGGCTTCTGAAGCTTAAAGGAAAGAACACTGATTTTGAAATGGTTCTTGTTATTATTGCTTTAATAAAAACAAACTCCAGAAAGATAAATTTGCTAATGAATCAATTGTGGCTCTATTCATTTCATAAGGGCATACCAGTATACTGCAGAATATAATTAGTTCAACTTGCACATTATACTTCATGCTTATGCAACTGTTTTTACCCAATATTGAGCATATAACCTCACATCTAATAAACCCACAAAATGCATAAAGAAAAGGAACAAAACTCCATTAGGTTCAACCATATAAAGCATAATCATCAATAAAATGACATATGAGAAAATTACAAGTACCTAGGAAGTCTTTCATTTTTTTCTCCTTGAGAGGTCTCAGATAAAGTAAAGCTGAGATCATACTGACTTTCTAATTCCAAATCAGGGGAAATATCTGAGCTACTTCCAGGATACTGTAGGGGAGACCAAAAAGAAAAGGTCAAATTTCTTTGAAAATTCTGCCACTAGAAGCGAGTAAAAGGAAATCCAAGTCAATCAAACTTGCAGAAATAAATGTAAGTTGCACAATTATATTTCACAAAGCAGTTTCAAGCTGTTGATACATCAATTCAAAGAGTATTAGACAATGAGTAAAATTACTTGGACAACCCCCTGTACTATGACCCGATTGCTTGACACCCTAAAGGGTGGTTCAAATTATAGTTTCAAACTTTAGAGGTGTCAAGTAATCGAGCCATTGTATAGGGGGTGTACAAGTAATTTCCCTATTCTGTATTATTGCAATGATGATTGTATATCTTATAATCAATATAGAAGTCATATCAACACAGTATTGACAACCGGGCCATAGCACAGGGGGTGTCCAAGTAATTTTCCCTATTATGTATTATTGCAATGATGATTCTACATAATTATGCTTATATTCAATATAGAAGCCATATCAATGCAATATGATATATTTGTTAGTAATGACCTAATATGAGAAGACCAAAATATAATAAACAAAGCATATGATAAAGTACAAACATATTCATGATAAAGTACAAACATATTCATAAACGTGAACTCGGGAAATGTCAACAAGGCGTGTTTTGTCGCTTTGAACCCAAGAAAAAGGTTGGCAACTAGGCAACGCCTTGACACTATGCTTGGCATAGTGAAGTGTAGTTTTTTCCTTGGATACATGTAGGGGAGATTAACTAAGATGAATTAAAGAAATGTCAGCCATGAACAAAACACCTAAAGAAAAACAGAAAAGAAAAGGTTAAACAATTTTTTTGTGTGCCATTTTATTTGACGATTTTCTTTTTCTTTCCTAATTTGTGGTTTTCCAAATAAACATATATAAGTATTAATCAATATTTTGAAGCATTTACTTGTTATACTTAAAAGAAAATTGTGATGAGTTCCAGAAAACTAATAGGCTACACAAACCGAAACTAAATATATCTTCAAACCATGTTACAAAATTTCGACCGAAATTAGCAAAATCTTTTGGTTTCGGAAGAATCCGAAACAAAATGCATGGAGAAATGGAAGGAATATCAAATTTTGTCGAAATGTGAAATGACTGAAACAATGTATTGTTTCGCTCATTTCAGTAAAACGAGATCAATTTAAATACCTCATTTCAACCCTCCCCCATTTTGACTCTTTCACCAGCAAAACAAAAAGGCGTACCCGCTGCACAAGACTCCCGCATGTGTGAGGTCCGGGGGGCGAGAACTACACAGCCTTACCCCGAGAATGCCTAGAGGCTGTTTCAACCACTTGACCACCAGGTCACAACATTCATACCTTTTTTTATTGGACCAAGCATGCCCCTTTTTGACTCTTTCACCAGCAAAAGACTGAAATGAGTGAAGAGCCCAAAAACCTCAGTTTTGCTGTCGATTTCAGTTTCGCCTCTTTCAAGCCTTGGACTTTGATTGTGAAGCATCATCTTCAAACTTTGGGTAAAACTTAAGCATAATTTGCCTATTTTCACCAAATCGCAGGTTTGAATGTAAATTCCCAGATTCCTTCCAATTTTTAGTGTTTCCTTGCTTGAATTGGATGACTAACATTGATTAATCATGATACTAACATCTTGTGGGCATGAATCAAAATTTTTATACGGATTTGCTATTTTTATGAAATTGGGGATTTGCTATAGATGTAGCCGACCCCATCTAGATGAGATTTTCTTGACTTGCTGGTGTTGGGCTTCTTTCCTTTTACTTACGTTTCTCCTTTTTTTTTTCGCATGGATCCATGTAGCCGACCCCATTAAATTGGGATAAGGCTGAGTTTCTTCTTGTTGTTAGGGATTTTCTTGAAACATATTTTCCCAAAAAAAAAAAAAAAAAAAAGGGATCAAAATAGCTTGGTTGAGCTCAATTTTTTGTATGTTAGACACCATAGGCAAATGATGTAGATCAATTCTTTGGCAAGCATTGCACTAGCTGAAAGAGTCATAGGGATGGCCCATCACAACAATTAGTGGACCAGCCCACAAAGCCATAGAGCCAACCAGTTTTTAAACTGGGCCAGCCTAATCTGGCTGGGCGTTTATGGTCTCTCAAACCCAAATCATGGGGACAGATGTACTATCAATTGGAGTTTTCTTTTTCCAAAATTCTGCCTTGGACAGTAAGGCAAGCAAGAGATCGATTGGAGGCTTCTAGAAGGAGTTTCTTGGATTTGTTTCCTTGGTTTAGGTTTCCTTTTTTATGTTTCCTCTTTGTAACTTGTCAAAGGACAAGAGTTAGTTTCCTTTTTATGTTTTGTTTCTATTTTCCACTTCCTTTGGAGGCAAGCAACTAGCCGACCCCATTACGTTAGGATATGGCAGAGTTTGTTGCTGTTGTTTGGCGGCAAGCAACTCATGCCTGTATAATATAATCGACCCTAGAGATCATCCCCATGATTTTTAAGACGAATAAAATTCTTCATGCAAGTTCCATTGTCTTGTAAGAGGCTAAGTGACAGAGAGTCCAAACTGGTGAGATACCAGGGTTGAGAGAGCCAATATCCCGCTTCCCCTTCTTCCTATCGATTCTCCTTCTCTTTCCTTTCTATTTCTCTTGTTTCTTGAGTGATTATAGTTCTATCTGAGACATTGTTGGAGATCCTTTGAAGGTTCAATAACTTGCTGCTACTATTGAGATCTGAAGACACAAGAACAAGCCTGTGGCTCTCTGTTCTAGGTGTTTCTGGGTAGCATTCGTGTTGTCATATCTCCCAGACCCTCTGGCCATTGACTGCCATATTTTGAAGACACCTCCTGAAGTCCACTTGATCCATAGTTGGGGGCTTGGGGCACATCAGAGACCTGCTCCTCCAGTTCTTGAAAATCACCTCAAATCTGACCTAATTCAAGATTTGTCAGATACTCAGATCTAGAGTTTCAGCCACCAGATCAGGCCCATTTTTTGGGGGTTTATTGGGGCTTTACTAAACCCCACTCGACCAGGGCTTCAACGTCATCAGGGCTCTATTTTGCAGGCTCTTTGATTTCTCTTATTTGACCTAAAATTCCAGATTTCCAGTATTATTATTCTGTTCATGTTACAGTTTATTATTTGGGGGTTGGTCACAGATTATTTAAACATATTTTTATTGTTATTTGAGTCCCAATTACTATCTGAATATTGGTGATTTACTATAGTTACTTAGTTGCTGGATTTTATCCCTGTTCTACCCTAGCCGATTGGCTGTTGTATGGGTAATTATCTACTATTTTGGGGATTGTCAATATAGTGTTATTAGTCCTAACAGTAGGGTCTTAGGGAGTTGTTTATTGATCCTACCTTGGATGGTAACCTTACCTAGCCATACACTTGCAAATCTACAAGTTCATGCAGGTGCTTCTACTTTTTTAGCCTTTTTTTTTTTTTTTAAACTTTTGGACTAAAAATAATATAAAAAGTATGAAAAATTATAGGAAAAATAGGGATAAATATTCCGCTTCAGGTTGAAAAATCATGAAAATATTGTTGTTATGTTACTAAACGAAAAAGATTATTAATGTGTTATCCCATACTTGATTATTGTTGATTAAGTAATTTATATTTCTTAAAACATCAGAAAATAGTTTTATTTGGAAAAAAATATGACATAAAGGAAAAAATCAGGATGGCTATCTAGTTGTTTTATGAGTGTTACTTGATGCATGCTTGGGTGTTTGGGGGTAGAAAAATTAAGCTAACTACATTTTTGAGCTTTCGATGTAAGCAATGCTCCTGTATTTACTCTGCAACGATTTAACAGTGCAAAAGGTTTGCATCATGGTTAAGTATGATAGGAATATAGCATGGAAGCATGTACACCCTTGACTAGGGATAAGAAGAAAACACAATGTAAATATTGTGGGAAGAAAATGTAGGCTGGTGGGTCCACAAGACTGAAGTGGCATCTAGTGAGTGGCTTCAAGGATGTGAAGCAATGCCCCTACTGCCCTAGTAAGGTGCAGAAGTTCATGGCTGCCCGCTTGATGGGTAAGATATCTAGAGGAGGGTGAATAAGAAGAAGTTAAGGGATGAATTCAATAAGGCAGTGCTGGAGAAACATCCACCAACACAGTAGTAGTATGATAACGATGATACTATGCCTGGTGAAGTATAGATAGAAGCAGAGGGGAGAGACATGGCGTTCCATGGTAGATAGCAGAATTACACATTGGTAAGAACAAGGAAGAGCCAAAGAGGTGAGGGGTGGAGCTAGTTTCTCTAGACAAGCTGCACAAGAGACTGGTGGTAGTGGTTCAGTCTCTGCACAGGACAAGACTCAGAAGACGAAGCATAAGCAAACAACCTTGCCCTAGCAGCGGTCATAGAATGTGTGGGGATCCCAACTGGATAAACCTGTGCAATCTGACATCTTCAAACAACAAGATGCAAAACAGAAGAGGTTAAAGGATATGTGCTCTGACTGGAGATCAAAAGTTGTGATAGACCTTGAGTTGAGGTTCTTCAGGGAAAGGTTGACATGGCTTTCATATGTCATTGGGTCCAAGATCACTAGGGACGCTTTTACCCTCCGTATAACTCAATGTGGTATTGACGTTGGGGTGTATAACTTGGAATATCGAATGTTAGAAATATTTGGCAATTTGTGCTTATTGTCTATAATGACACATTTTGACAATGGTATCAATTTATGTATGATTGTAATGTTAAATGGTTTCACACTTTGACATATGCAAATTTTATGATTTTCATTCGTAATGCATTTTTTTAAGGGCAGAAAAAGGGCATTTCTGTATATTTTCGCGAAATCTATTAGATATCCTCTCTATTACGCTGAAATATTTTGCTTTCGATAAGGGGAAAAATGGGGTACCCTGCCAAAATCTTGAAACCTTGGGTGAAATTAGTTATCAATGAGTTTAAGAACTGTACAAAAACCAAACAATAGCAAGAAAAGTAAAATACCGGAAGTTTCTGACCAATTTCTGCAATAATCATCTCGTCGACCAGTCTTAAGAGGAAAAGTGTATTGTCACGCAATGGTTGTGACACAAAAATGTTGTCCTCAGAGGATAGTTCTACAAGTCTTCCAACTAAATCCTCAAAGATATCACGAAGTAAGTCCCGACATGAGAGGTCACCCTGCAGGCACTTAAAAATCATTCAATAAAAAGTCTACTTGACCAATAGTAAGGACATAAAACAGGGTGAGGGAAGACAATGAGATCCTGATGAGTCTGGAGCTTTTACATACTTGTTTGCACTGAACGAGTAGGAAATTCAATGTCTCTTCTAAATGCTGCCAGCCACCTTTCACAGATTGCATATAGTGACAAAGAACAACAGAAAATAAGTTCCTCACAAGATACTGTTCGTTTGTCTTATTGTCGCTTTGATTCCTTGGCACAGCTTTGTAGTTTTTAAGCACATCAAGCTTTGTAGATGTTGCGAGCCAGAAATTCCAACCATTTTCCTACAACACAATATGATTGATTACACGAAATTCATACAAGGGAAAAGATTATACGAAAAACCAATAGCATGCAATACCATCAGAGCTTCAATATTGGAAGGATTTGAATCAAGAAGATCAAGCAAATCCCTCAATATTTTCACTCTTGCAGATGTGTCCTTAGAGCTTGATAGAAATCTGAAAATGAGCCCCAACATCTGAGGAAGGAGGAAGTGGGAATTGTTTCCCTTACTCCTCTGCTTGTCAGCTTGATTATGCTTCTGCAAGACCTGGACATTAATCTCATACATAGCAGTTAGAAGGAAAATTCTGTTGCATGAAAAAAAAAAAAAATGAGAAACCAAACATCAGAAATAGAAAACAACTAAACCTCTAACAGATTACGTAAACTTAAGATTTAAATATTTTACATCACCTGTTTTGGGCTAGCACCCCCAAGAAGAACATCAAACAGGGTGGCACACAAAAGATCTGTTCGTTGAAACTTGAACAGTCTATCAGCTATTGCAGAAAAAATTGGTTGCGACCTTGTAAGGACCTTCCTATTGCTTTCTGAAAGGGATTTGGATCTTCCAACTCCAAGATTAAAAAATCTGGGACCCTTCTTCTCAGATGGAAGGCCAACCAAAAGTCTTCCAAGGAATTGCAAACCAAGCAATCTGATTGGTTCAGATTCCCTATAATCAAGCAGAAAAAATTAGTGTCAATTGAAATAGCAACATGATCAATAGCAAGGTTATTAAGGCGGTGAGGCGACCGAGGCGTTTAAAGGTCTTTCAGAGCTCTTTGGCAATAGGGCGGGCATAAGGCATTGCCTAATTGAATAAAGTGTTCTAGTATTTTATTTTCTATATAACCATTTTATTTGGCTCAAATAACATATTAAATACTACTCATATGCTAAATAAAGATTAAAGGTTCATACTTCATATCAATGCAAGATATTCATAAAAAAAAAATTCAATAAAGTGAATAAACTAAGTTCATCTTGATTAATCATTATCATAGCATATAATATAGATATATAATTACTCAATCAATATTGATAACCAGCAGCCAAGAACATCAAACCAGATTACCAGAACCAAGGAGCTACATATTCATCCAAAAAAAAATAAAAAATTTTGAGAGTTGCAGGTTGCAGCTGAAAAAAAAAAGAGAGCTGCAGAATAAGCCATAATAATATATCCAGCAGTACCATCTCACAAAGAATAAATCAGAAAGCTACCAGACACAAAAAGCAATGCTTATTAATCAAAAGAATAATACCCAAGCTACAATACACAATCAATATTGATAACCAGCAGCCAAGAATATCAAACCAGAACCACGAAGCTGCATTTTCATAAAAAAAAAATAATAATAAAAAAAAAATTAAAAAAAAAGAAGAAGAAGAAGAAGAAGAGAGAAAAAAAAGAAAGAAAAGAGACCTGCAGGTTGTAGTGAAGAAGTGAAGAAGATAGAAGGGAGACTGGGAGAGGAAAAGAAAGCAGGAAAAAACGCTGAAAAATCTCTCGTACTGCAGTGCCACACTTCCAGCTGCAATAATAATAATAAAAAATAAAAAATAAAAAGACAGGGAAATAGAAGAGATTAAGAGAAAGAAGAAGAAAATACAGCAGGAAGAAACCATAGAATGAAGAATAATAAAGAAGATGAATAAAATGCATCAAACAGTCCTGCCTTGGTCTGAGGAATGTTTGCTGGAGGAGTCTCACTACCGCCGGTGGAGTTTCGTCCCCACCGGAGAAAGATCCGAAGGGGGAAGGGGGAAGGGGGAAGGGGGAAGGAGGAAGGACTACTGTGTCTGCCCCAAAACCCTTGCCCGATTTCTCAGTTAGTAACGTAATGTGATTTGTGTTTTTTTGTTTTTGTTTTTGTTTTTGTTTTTGTTTTTTTGTTTTTTGTTTTTTTTGTTTTTATTTATATTGAGGTTTTCTATTTAGATATCCTTGATCCCATGCTTCTCATGTGTAAACTTCCCCATATACTTGCCAATCGATAAAATCTATATGGAATCGGTGGTAAAATAGTTATAAAAAAGTAAATAAAAAATAGGCATAAGGCGACCGCCTTGCCCATAAAGCGTCATAAGGCGTCGCCTTCGCCTTATAGCGCCTTAATAGTTAAAACGACCGCCTTACGTGCAGCCAATTAGGTGGTACACTGCCTTATGCTCCCAATACCGCCTTAGCGCCTAGGCATCGCCTTACCAGCGCCTTGGCGGAGCCTTAATAACTATGATCGATAGAATATACAATTGCTACTCAATTACTCATCTTATACTACATTCTTTGCCAAGATTTTTGAAATGGTTAGGTGCCCTCTCACTTTACTCTTATCTCTTGTTTTCTCCTGTATATTTATTTTCTATATTTAAGTGAGTCAGGTAGGCAGCCGACACTCTAGTATAACCCACCATTCACCCCTTGCATGTATACTCACATTTTTTGAGTGCTTTTTTCCTTCTCTGTTGCCATGCCTTATCGTTCTTCTAACATGACATCCCACTTTAGCAATGTGCCTCGCCGACAACAGGATAGTAGGCATGCCAATTCGCGAGTTATGAACCCATCCCATAAGCGTGGGATGAGATTTGCCTCTTGGAACATTGGATCACTGACGGACGAGTTTGGAGCTGATCGATGTTATGAGAAGAACAAAGATTAATATTTCCTGCATGAAGGGCTATAAAGCTAAGATGTTGAATGACTTCAAACTTTGGTATTCGGGAGACCAAAGTAGTCGAGGTGGAGTAGGTATTGTTGTGGACAAAGGCCTGACGAATGATGTTGTGGGTGTTAAGAGATTTGGAGACAGGATAATATCTATCAAGCTTGTGTTAGAGAGAGAGGTGATCAACATAGTTAGCGCGTATGCTCCCCAAGTAAGGATGGATGATAGTAGGTAAGCTACTTTTTTGGGAAAACATGAATAGTTTAGTCCAAGGTTTTGGAGATGGTGAAAAGATTATCATAGGAGGTGACCTGAACGAGTATGTCGGAAAAGAAAGGAGAGGATATGAAGAGGTTCATGGAGGGTATGTAGTTGGGGAGAGAAATAAAGAGGGGGTTTCAGTTTTGGACTTTGAGACAACATATGATCTATCCATCGTGGATACTTTTTCGAAAAGAGGGAGGAACTTTTAATTACCTACAAGAGTGGGCATCATACCAGTCAAATAGAATTCTTCCCCACTAAAAGATCTGAAAGATTGTTGTGTAAGGATTGTAAGGTTATCCCTAGAGAGAGCTTGGCTGCTCAACATCGATCGTTGGTCTTGGACTTGTTCCTAAGTTGCCGAAACGCAAGGTAGGGTATCTTGTTTGCCCTAAGGTAAAGTGGTGGAGATTAAAAGAAGATTCCTTGAAAGCTTTTACCAATAGTGTGGTCCAAAATGAAAAGTGGGATTCTAAGGGAGACGCCAACACGATGTGGAACGAGATGACGGACTGTTTTAAGAACGTTTCCAAGAAGGCTTTAGGAATGACAAAGGGTACTACGATGGCTACTCGAGAGACTTGGTGGTGGGATGAGGAGGTCCAGGCAGCCATTAAGAATTAGAAAGAGAGTTTTAAGACTTGGTAAAGACTAAGGAAGGTGGATCTCAGGATGTGGATTCAAAGAGGACTCTTGACAGGTCTTCTGTCTCCTTCTTATGTACACAATGCCACCTTTTTATTACTAGAACCTGAACCACCTCTTGAATGATCACTAATATCAATAATATCCATCTTTTTGTATTCCCTAATGTTAATCATAAAAAGGGAAATAGGTAAAGGGAAAGAAATGGAATTTCATCAGCAACCTTTTCATTCCCATTATTCTCCCTCCGAAGAGGATGCTGATGGGGAACAAAAAAGGGAATAAACTCAAGGAAGGTGACACTTTTAGAGAGAAGCCTTCGTCTGGAAGAAGGATGGTAGCATTTGTAACCTTTGGTAGTGGAGGAATAGCCAAGAAAGATGCATTTGAGAGCCTTGGGGTCCAGTTTAGTCCGAGAAGATTTATTAATATGGACATAACAAATACACCCAAACACCTTAGGGGGAAAAGAGAAAGAAAAAGACGTAGAAGACAAAGTGTCCAAAGGAGTTTTAAAACCAAGAAGTTTTGTTGGCATACGGTTGATTAAAAAGGTAGCAGCAAGGAGAGCATCGGACCAAAAAGTTTTAGGAACATGTATGCCAAAAAGAAGACTCCTACTGACTTCCACCAAATGGAGATTTTTCCTCTCAGCTACACCATTTTGTTAGGGTGTGTCAACATAAGCTAACTGATAGATAATACCATTATCAGTAGAAAAAAATCTTGAAGGTCACCATACATATACCCCTTAGTCAGTACGAACAATTTTAATTTTGGTGTCAAACTGAGTACATATCATATGATAAAAATTTTAAATATATCGTATACATCACTTTTATGCTTCATCAGAACAGTCCAAGTAGTACGAAAAAATCATCAACAAATGAAACAAAGTAATGATAACCAAGTAAAGAGGTAGTAACAGAGGGCATCCTAAACATCAGAGTGCACAATGTGAAAAGGAGCTGTAGATCTATTACAATGACAAAAATAAGAGGAATGATAGTGTTTCGTAAAAATACAGGGTTCACAATGAAAGAAATGGGAAGTAGAAAAAGAAGTAAATAAATGAGGTAATTGGTTCCTCATAATAACAAAAGAGGGACGTCCTAAACGTTGGTGCCCTAACATCACAAAATCTACAGAACTACTGTCAGTATGTCCACACACATAGGACTAAGTTGTAGCAAAAAAAGTTGATTGAGGTTCAAGTAAATAGAGTCTTTTTTCCTCACACCCATTGTCAATAATCCTTTTCGTTACCAAATTTTAGAAGAGACAATGAGAATGAAAAAATATAACACAATAGTTTAAGGATTTTATTAGGTGACTCACAGATAAAAGATTAGTGGCAAGGTTAGGGACATGAAGAGCAGAGTCAAATGAAATGGAGGAAGTAACAAGAATACTACCCTTACCAAAAATGGAGGAAATGGAGCCAATGGAGGACATGGAGCCATCAGCTACCCTGACCTTATCCCTACCAGAATAAACAAAGTAGGAATCATAGTAATGGGACATACTAGTCATGTGATCATTGGCACTAGAATCAATAACCCAATATGGAGCTGTCGAAGGAGCAGATGTGGAAACCTACAAGGCTACTAACGAATCTTGCATTGTAAGTGAAGAGGATGAGACACCTAGTTGTGACATGACCCTACGGAATGCTGTAATATCCTCCCTAGTAAGAGAGTTGTGCTCTGCCAGTATGCTTGGAGTAGATCCTGTAGTGTCACTCCCAATCTGTACAATGTGTGCTCTAACTCCCTTCTACAACCACCACAAGCACCATTAGATCCACCACACATACCAGAATGGCCATGAAGTACCCAACATCTCTCTTTAGTGTGCCCAGATTTCCCACAATGATTGCATCGGAATCTATCTCTGTTGACTCCACAAGGTGGCCCTTGGCACCTACCACCACCATGCCAATCTCTTTGAGAGTTAGTAGTAAGACTTGACCGCTCAAGAAGGGATGGAGTTTCATGGCCACCCGCCGAGTCTTCTCACCCTGTAAATAGTTACACACATTATCAAGGAATGGGAGAGGAGAGGAGACCGGCCCAAGATTTGTATCCAGATTGGATAATATTCTGGATTCAAATAACCAAGTAATATAAGAATACGCGCCTTTCAAGTGTTCGGTAAACCTTAGCTTCATCTTTTGGATTAGACAATTGGAGGTCTCTATAGTGATCATATTCTTCTCAAAGACCAATGACAATGTTGTAGTATTCAGAAATGTTCCTATCTCCTTGCTTCATGGTAATGACCTTTTTGGAGTAGTTGATCAACCTTAGCCAAGTCACCACTCAATTAGAAGTCTTGGCAACATTGTCCCAAATGTCATTTGCAGTCTCTTTTCTCATAGACCTTCTTCCAATCTCAGGTTTCACAAAAAATATCAGCCAAGTCATAACAGTGGAGTTCTCAGTCTCCCATTTCAAATACAACAGGTTAGTTGGGTTAGGATCTTGAATGGCACCTGTAACGTACCCTAGCTTCCCCCTACTCCGCAAGGAAAGCTTCACAGAGTGAGTCCCATCCAAATAGTTGGTATTGTCCAACTTCACACTATAGATCTAAGTATTTGGGTTATCAAAAGCCATAGGAGTAGGATTAACACTACTCGATGCACTGGCTGAAACTTCTCCAAGTCCACTGTCTTTAGACATATTGTAGAGGAGGAACCACACAAAAGATGGGGAGTGCTACCCAAATTTTCCTTCCCATATACTTTTAGAGATAAATCCAACAGAAGCAATTCGTCCCAAGCGAACTTCTCCAAGAAAAGGAATTTCACAGAGAATAATAAAGCATCCATAACAGTAATTTTTCAACTCTAATCACTTCTAGTATGTATTATAAAGTGGAATCATCAATCATTTCCAACCAACTTGATCAGATGAGAAGTTCCGGAAAAAAGAGCTTAAAGAGACACTAAAAAATGATGCTTTCATTTGAGTTACTGTGACCAGATCAGAGAGTTTTCAAACTTCACACTTATACCATCATTCAAGGACCTTAGGCAACCTGAAAAGTACCAGACCCTTGTCCGAAAAAGCTCCAGGTTGGGGAGAATAAAAGCTGCAACAGCAAGCCAACAACCAGGCTAGTGGCAGAACTGTTCAAGTAAAAAAAGTTGCAGGAAAAAAATGGGTAGAAATCACCAGCTTAGATCAACAACATCTGAAGATTGGCCCTTGGGCGACTCAAACAAAGCTGGTTCCATCTCCAGCTGAGCTCAGATGAGAGAGAAATGAAGACTTGCTCCCAGGGCTGCGGTAATGATGCCCTGCTTTTGGTTCAGCAAGATTTGAGCTGCACTCACAAAAGTCTCACATCCTGTTCCTTTGAGGCTTGCTTCCAGCTGTCATATGATGGGTTTCTTGAAATCTTCACATGGTGGTCTCTTCCCTAGAACCCTCTTAAATTCTAGGGTTCCAAAGCAAGAGAGCAGATCAAGATGGGTTAAGAATCAACTCTCAACTTTTCCCTGCTCTCATACCAAGTTACAATTTATGGATTGCAAGAAAACAAGAAGAAATATGAGAGTAGAAGGCTAGAGGAGAAAAGGAGAGAAGAAGAAGAGAAAGAGTGGTAGAATCATGTGTTGAGAGAATTTCGCTCTAACACATATATTGCTTCACTAATATATTTCATGGAATTACATACACCTCCCTAGGGAGGTAAAAAGGGAAAAATAAGAATTACAATATAACATAACTAGTTCCCATACTACCCTTAGAACATAATCTCTATCATCATGATCCGCCCAGTCAAGGGAACCTTCTTGAAATGCTTCTGATAATACACAAGGATAGATTTTCCTGCACCATTTCTGGTTAAGGGTGGTACAACAAAGAACCTGCTCCAGAAATTGTTGACTCTCCCTCAGTATTGCAGGAAATGCTTAGAGATTCAGAGAAGACATTCCTCTCGTTCCTCCTGTTCGATCACCAGAGGGATGATAGTAAGAGGGAATTCAAATACCATTGTTCTCCTTTCACCATCAAACCTCAGTTGCTTGATGCATATTTTGAATTCCTTCAAGTGTCAAGGTGCCTAAGTAGACCGGGGAAAAGGAGGGGGGGGGGTGTGGAGGGAAAGAAGGGGAGAAAAATGGGGAAGAAGGAGAAGTACAAGAAGAAGAAGAAGGCATACTTATAATTGGCATTAAGGGTAGTTAAAGCCTCAACGAGGCCTCAAGGCTGCTGGCCAGGCACCCAATGAAAAAGGTAAATTCCAAGAGGGATGGTATTTCAAAGTCTTCACCCAGTACAATAAAAAATGAGAACACATAAGCTGCCTGGTCCAAGGTTGAGGCAGGACAAGAGGCTGCAGGAGACGGAGTAGAACCTGTCTGATCTTCCTTCCATTTTGCTTTATCTTGTGGGTTATGCAGCAATTTTATGGCTGTTGGGAGACATTTGCTTTCCTGGGGATGTTCAATCAAGGTTTTGTTTCTCCTTGTCATTATGCTTTCTTTCTCATTTATATTTCTGGTGTGTGTCGTCCCAGGGGGGGGTCAATTATAAAGGTTCCTCCTTGTTGGAAAGGGTTTATATCAGAAGGTTCTCCTGAGGACTAAACTAACTGCAATGCTCTTTCATTGTAGCATCTTCATTCTTGTAACATATCTAAGATGTGACAAATAGATAAACCAGGACCAATAGAGAAAGAAGAAGAGATTGCTGAACCCACGATAGATTCAGACTGTAGGTCTATTGGGGGAAATTCCTTTATTTATAACTAGTGTAACAAAATGCAGTTGTAGACTAAATAGAAAACCTACTCTAAACATGAAACCAAATAATAATAAAGCAACCAATCTAACTTGGAAGGAAGCAACTATACTAGGTTGGGACAAAGCCCCCACTCGTGAAAATCTTGTTGTAACCATGGTTGGTGGAAAAAAATTCGTAACCTTACTTCTTTGCCCTTTTAGTATAATATACTTTTTTTTGTTCAATGAGGGTAAATCCTATCATTTCTCATGCCTACTTATTGGAATAGGAATTAGTGTGCCACAGGGGCACATTGGGGTTTTTCCCCCTCAACATACCCTAATTAGAGTGGGGGCTGGATGGGGGGTATAATTGTAAACACTTTATATGTTTTGTTTTGTCCTCCTATTATGACTCTATCATGATAGTCATGACTCCTAACATGATTCTATCATGATTTTATAATATAAATAGAGGACAACTTATGTGATCAGTTGAAGACACACTCCCATTCTTCCTGTTAACTACTGTGACCTCTGGGCCTGATGGACAAAGTCAAAATGACTACATGCCTTTTGGGACTAGCTCTGTGAAATTGGATGAAACTAAATACCTCGTCTGGTCCAGATCTACATATGTTACCATTACTGGTAGAGGCCTCACTAGACACATTACAGGGAAATTAAAGAAACCCTCTGATGAGGGTACCCCTCAGGATAAATGGGTCACTAATGACTCATTGGTAATGTCTTACTTGATTGTTTCTATTCATCAATCTATTTCTCGAGGACTTTTGGTATTAGATATTGTTTCTTAGATTTGGGCTGCTGCCAAAGAAACTTATGGGCAACTAGGGAATGATGCTCAAGTATTTGAACTTCGCAAGAAATTTCGTACCACTACCCAGCAGGAACTCTCTGTATCCAAATATTATGCAAAACTTCGAGCTCTATGGTATAAACTGGACCATTATGTAGATTATCATCCCAAAAATACCGAAGACAGTACTGCTTACACCAAACATGTGGACAAAATTAGGGTGTATGATTTCTTGGCAGGCTTGAATGTCGAGTATGATCAGATTTGTATTCAGATACTTAGCAAATCTATTTTCCCTACTTTGGAACAGTCTTTTGTTATGGCTTATATGGAGGAATCTCGTTGTATCTCTATGCTACATACTCCTACTACTGAAAAATCAGCTCTACAAACTGGATCCACTATCACCTCTGAAGGAGCAAATCAAACTGGTAATTCTATCAAGGAGATTGTTAAATATGAACGCTGCCACAAACCATACCATACCATACCAAGGCCAACTGTTGGAAGTTCCATCGAAAACCTACTGATTTTGAGGCAAAACTAAAGCCGATCAGGCTGAGACTGTGGACACTCCGCACTTGATATTGGGCTCTCCCAAGAGGAACTCCAGGTTCCATAAAATGATTCGGACTCTTATTATTTTGCTTACTGATAATGGAAAAGAGTACATGGAGGGTTAGTTTCAAAAATACCAAGCTAATCATGGGATTCTTCACCAGACAAACTATGTTGACACTCCTGCTCAGAATGAGGTGGTTAAACACAAGAATAGGCACGCGGGATATTGCTCGAGCCATGATGTTTGCTACATAGGTTCCACTCAGTATTGGAGTGAAGTTGTCCTCACCATAGTTGTCACGGCGCTAAGGCAAACCAAGGCGGTGGAGGATTGTCTAAGCGCTTAGGCGAGAAGGCACACGCCTTGAGGCGAACAAGACGACCGATTGTTATTTTTTATTTTTCCTATTTTCTAACATTATTTAGTAAGCTATATATACCTTGTATCATAAAAAATCAAGATTAAGCAACATCAAGTCATTAAAAATCGACATTTAGCCATATTAAATCATAAAAAATTAACATTAAGTCATATTAAGTTATAAAAAATCAAAATTTAGAGAAATGCTCTGGTTCTATAATAAGTTTGACTGGTCAAATGATATTATTTTTACATGAGACTTTTTGTATCAGTTATAATATAAAACCAGCTTTCCAACAAGTCTAAGATTAAATCTGAGTTGCAATGACAAAGTTATGTTCCGGTCAAACTTATTTTTAAGTACGCGAATACTGTTAAAATCGCTTAAATGAAAATAATTTTATGGATATCAAAACAAAAATTATTTTACCGGACTTTTGGTTTTTAGCAATGTTTTAACATGATAGAATTTATAAAATTTTCATAATTGAGAAAATCTCTAGCATTTAAAAGTTGAAAATCGCCCCTATAACCATAATCCAGTTTTTCTTCTTGGACTGGGTGGTTGACTTTTTATCCTTTTGGAATTTGATTTTTAAACTATTTTTATTGGATTTAAATAGGGGGTATTTGCTTATTTATGAATAATATCTTAAGTAAATGAAACTTAAATGATATTTGGCATAAATAAGTGCCAAAACACAAGGCGGCATGCAGTGCAATAAGGCGACTGTCGCCTAGGCCCCAAGCAAACTGCCTGGATGCCTAGTCGTCGCCTAGGCGACGCCTTGACAACTATGGTCCTCACAGTAGCCTACCTAATCAATCATATGCCAACTCGTGTCTTAACTCTTGAACTCCTGTTGAGGTTCTTCAAGGACTACATCCTTTTTGGTTCCTCTAAAGACTTTTGGGTGTGTTTGTTATACTAGAGACCATCATTCACCAGGAAAATTGGTACCTTGAAGTATGAAGTGTATCTTTCTGGGTTACTTTCCTACACAGAAAGGATACAAGTGTTACCATCATCCTACCCGGCGTACAATAGTAACAATGGAAGTTGTGTTTTATGAATCTGTTAGTTACTACTTATCGTCAACTCTTCAGGGGGAGTCTGGAGTTACTACTGAAGAAGAGATGACTCTTAATCTGCTTGCTTCACCAGTAAACCCACCATCAACCCCTCAGGATCCTTATGCTCCACAAGATAGTGAAAAGGCAGAACTAATTGTTCCAACTTAGGGGGAGATGACTCTAGTTCAGAGAACCATTGGTGAAATCCAATGACAAATTGATGAATCCACTCTTCAAGTTTATAATAAGAGACACCAGAAATAAGCAACTTTCGACCATCACCACTACTACAGCACCTGCACACATCCTTTGCCAACCCTGGATCCAGAACCGACTGAGTATCATACTTCAGGTATAATCTCTCCCTTTAATCAACCTATTGCCCTCAGAAAAGGCATTAGGACCTGTACTCAACACCCTATATCTCATGTTTCATATGATTCCCTTTCTCCCTCCTATCATGCCTTTGTGTATTCTCTTTCATCTACTTGTGTCCCTAATAATTGGCAGGAAGCTCTTATAGAAAAAAATGGAAAGCTGCAATGGAGAAAGAAATGGATGCCTTAAAAGGAATGATATATGGGAACTTATGACTCTTCTAACTAGGAAGAGACTTGTTGGTTATAAGTGGGTGTTTGTGGTAAAACAGAAGATTGATGGTTCTGTTGACAGTGGCTAAAGGGCTCACTCAGACTTATGGAATCGACTACTAGGAGACATTTGCACCAGTTGCCAAGTTGACCTCTGCGCGAGTGTTACTGTCATGTGCTGTGAAACTAGGATGAGAACTCCAACAACTTGGTGTAAAGAATGTTTTCCTCCATGGAGAGCTCGATGAGGAAGTTTATATGAAAATCCCACCAGGTTTCTCTAGCACAAGAACTCAAGGCAAGGTATGGAAGTTGAAGCGTGCTCTCTATAGTTTGAAGCAGTCACCTAGAGGGTGGTTTAGAAGATTTCACAAGGCCACGAAATCTGTGGGTTATGAGCAAAGTAATGCTAGCCACATATTGTTAATAAAGAGGTTTAGTGAAAAAAGTTACCATACTCATTGTCTATGTGAAAGACATCGCGGTAACAGGAAATGATAGCACTGAGATTGATCATCTCAAGGGTTTTCTGAGAAAAGAATTTGAGATAAAGGATCTTGGAAAGTTAAGGTACTTTCTTAGAATTGAAGTTGCCAGGTCCTCAAAAGGCATCTTTCTCTCTCAAAGGAAGTACATCCTTGATCTGCTGTCCGAGACAAATATGTTGAGTTGTCATCCTTCTGATATTCCTATGGAAGCTAGTAGCCGTCTCAAAGAAAAGGAGGGTAAACCAGAGGACAAAGGCCGCTACCAACGGTTGGTAGGAAAACTAATATATATCTCTCACATACACGACCTAAAATTATTGTGGCTATAAGTTTGGTCAGTCAGTTTATGCATATCTTACGATAATTGAAGTCAGCTCCAGAAAAAGGGATCCTCTTATCTCCTCATTATCACCTCTGAGTTGAAGCTTAAACAGATGTTGATTGGGCTGGCTCACCTGACAGAAATTCTACCTCTGGTTATTATACCTTTGTAGGAAGGAATCTTGTCACTTGGCGCATCAAGAAGCAGAATGTGGTGGCTAGATCTAGTGCCGAAATAGAATTTCGTGCCATGGCACGGGGGATTTGTGAATTACTATGGTTACGTATACTATTAGATGATATTGGTGTACCTGTTCGTCTTCCTATGATGCTTTATTGTGATAACAAGGCTACTATCAGTATTGCTCATAATTCAGTACACCATGATCGAACCAAACACATAGAGATTGATAGACACTTCATTAAAGAGAAGTTGGATGTTGGTTTGATTTGTAATCCTTTTGTTAAGTTTGGTGATCAACTAGCTGATGGGTTCACTAAAGGACTAGTTGGAAAGTTGTTTCATTCTAGTTTAGTCAAGTTGGGCATGTATGACATCTATATACCAACTTGAGGGGGAGTGTTGGAATAGGGATTAGTGTGCCGCAAGGGGGTACATTGGGGTTTCCCCCCCCTCAAGGGACCCTAATTAGAGTGGGGCGGCTGGATGGGGGGTATAATTGTAAACACATTTTTTTTTGTACTCTATCATGATAGTTATGACTCCTATCATGAGTCTGTCATGATTTTATATTATAAATAGAGGACTTTGTGTGATCAGTTGAAGGCACACAAGCATTCTCCCTTTCTTCCTATTAACACTACTAAAAAATGTGCATCTTTTAATAATGACATAATAAAAAGTCACTTTCAACGTATTTTGAAGATCCTTTTTTCCACTACATTAAATAACTCTCTCTCTCTCACACACACACACACACACACACATATATTCGTACGGTAACCACTAGAATTGGCAAATACACATGCAAAAGATTCCACTATAGTACATTCAAGGTTTTAGGTATTGGTAGGTATCCTATCGACAGGTATCGATATGAGAAATACTTTGAAAAAAAAGTTTGTATCGACCGATATGATCTGACACAGGTAAGATACACTTGATATATACACCTCCTTTAAACCAGCAAAACAGAAACCATGAGTGAGATACGAAACTGAGAGCAACCGAAGACCTCGAAAACTTTTTTGTCTCTTCGATGCGAGTTGGAGGAAATTGTCTAAAATAAAAAACAACCTTAATCTTCACCATTCAACAAATTTGGGGACTCACAGTGCTCAAATACTGGAACAAAACAGATTTAGGCAAAAAGTGGTAAAGTTGCAGATCTCTTTCTTTTTGGGGTGCTCAAATCACTTTTTTTTAATTTTTTTTTTAGTTGTGCAACATTAGATTAGGTAAAAACTATTCAAATCCTTACATCAAGCTGATACAGATTTACATATTGTATAATAAGGAATCTTATGCTTCAAAACTGTATTGTAAATGTACCATAAAGCATATCCATGAAACCACCTCTCTACGAACCAGGGATAAGGCTACATACATTGTGACCCTCCACAAACCCCACAGTGGTGGAAGCCTCGTGTAGTGGGTACAGTTTTTTTTTTTTAACTTTTTAAATAAAACATATTCATGCGTATTTTTAGGGTATCATGGATCTCTTCGATACGATACGTTATGTCTCTTAAAATCACGCCTCCTATACGATACCTGATTCCGACACTTAAAATCCTTGCATACATTAACTACTAGAATTAGCAACAACAGATGCAAAACATAACCAACAGATGCAAAACATAACTCTTATCTTTTTATATATGCGACATTTGAATTCTGCATTTGATGGCATGATATAGAAACATCACATCATAAATCATGAAAAGCACAGAAGAGACAATTAGAAATGACACTCTGGATGTCTAAAGTAAGTCTCCAGAGAATAAATTGTGTAGCATTGGGCTCAATTGCAAAAAAATTACTGTCTAGGGAAGTGTTTCAACAACTATTGACATCAGAATACAGATGGTGTACCTCTGAAGGAGATTAACAAAAATGTGACAGCCACCAAGAAAATTAACTTGTTCCAGAAAAGAAGCAAGTAATGGCTTTTGAGAAACAGCACGAATAACCATATGTAACACATCCTCGACACATGCCATATCTTGACTTCTCTCAAAGAAAGCTATCAGTGCTTTTACATCTGAGGCCACAATGTTCTGCCTGCAGGATGAGATACCTCTGAATCAGAACTTAAAAGAGTGATAAGTTTGATACTAAACAATACTTCATGTCATAATATCTTATCGACTAGAAATTTAGAAATATGCATACGAGAGTGCCAACTGGGCAGGCGCTTAACCTGAGACTCATTTCACCAAGACTCAATAGAACAAGACGGATTTTACGAATTTCTTCTCGACTCGGTCTCTCTCCAACTATTTGTTTACTGAGAGGATGCAAAAGAGGCACGCTGCCAAAAGCAGAGGGAGATTTCGGATTGTCCCAGTAAAACTGACGTATTATATCAATAACACGTGGAAGCCGACAAACATTTGTAAGCAGTCTTGGGTCGTTGTCAAGTTGCTGTGTAAGGAAAATATACAGTTCACGCTGAACTTTGTAAACTGTATAGACCCAGATAAGAGGATTAAGAAAAATGCTCAATATAGCATCTCTCACCAGCAGCTCTGACAAGCCTGGTTGGCACCAAAGCAAAATTAGTACAGAATGTAGTATGAATTTTCTGATGGGAGGAAAACAAGGAAAAACACACTCCTGATTTCGCAGAATTTTTCTGGTTGCGTGTGTGTGTGTGTGTGTGTGAGAGAGAGAGAGAGAGAGAGAGAGAGAGTTGGATTACCACAATTTGCCACAGCGTTAAACATATGTTTCAAAGCTGACAAGGTTTCCAAATTAAGCTGCTGGGGTGGAACTGACTGCAATAAAAATCCCAGAATGGAAAATCCAGAAATATGATGCATTTGTTGCTGATTTGCTATATCCTCATCCAGGAAAGAAGCTATAAGATTAATAACTTCAGCTGCAAAACAATTCCTAGTGATAGATCTAAGAATTGTCTCATCAGTTTGTTCACCTTCAGAATCTTTAAATCTATCAAACTGAGTCAAAAGGGGGAAAAATACTGAGATGCCTCCCACGCAGTAAATTATCTGTTGCAACAAACGACGAGAACATAACTGTGTTCCAGCCATAACTGCAGCTTCAAATGAGTTCTTGTCCAGTGCATGATCCAGCAGTGGTGAAACATTAAATAAATTTCTGCTATCACTGGCCTGCAAAGAGATAATACTAGATCAAGATTTCATAGTGGCAGGTGGCAGCCAAAAAGAGTGCAACTAAAAGGAAATTCTTCCTGGAAAGGAAATAACCTGTGCATTGAGACCAAAAATGATTCTTGATGCAAGACCATCCTTTGGATCAAGGATTCCATTGGGAAAAGGGTAACCAGAAGAAAGTGCCACTTCATTATCAAGGAATGAATACATATAACTTGGTCCTAGAGAATAAATGCCTAAGATTTGCTCAGAAGAAATAGCATCACCAAATATATAAACTGGACCAATCTGTCCAAGAAAAGGAGAACAATCTCTGACAGAGAACAGCGGGTTCTCTTCTTCATACATAGCTGGACTTATTTTTGCTCCGATCGAACAACGTGTTAAAGCTTCACTAATTTTTGGATACCTGAAACATGTAATGTGAAAGCCAGGAAAGTCAATTACGCAGATAATTAATTATCTGAGACCTGTGACAGCTCTGGATGCTTTCTCAACCAAAACAAATAATGGATAGAGAAGAGCAAAAATCAAAGATTAACAACACCTGCATTTCTCAGATGATACAAGATCACCATCAAGATAACATCGCAGTATGCTTCCGCCAGAAAATGCTCTCCCGATGCTATGAGTTACACAAAGGAAATGCCATTTCTTTCGCACAAGGTTCAGATGCAACGCAACACACTGCCGTTTTTGATTGATAGACTGCGAGACAAAAGCATTGTCATTGCTATATGGAGCAGTTATACTTATATGAGACAAAAAAGACAACATCAATAAGCTGGGAAGAATTTACAAGCTAGAACAGTGCTAAGTGGAGCATATTCAACCTTCTGTTGAGAAGTTCATATGGAAAAGAAGGCTGATGCAAGGCCCAGATGGTCAACAGTACCTAGGAAAACCCTTAATCT
>NC_056559.1:1647732-1653272 GCF_013358625.1 Macadamia integrifolia
CCCCCCCCCCCTTAAATAGACAAGGTACCAGGAAAAAAGAAAAAAAGAAAAAACCAGAATCGACCTTTTCCAAATTCATCTTCAAAACAATAGATTGGCCCTCCCTCATCATTCTTGGCCACCCCAGCCTCCATAATGATCCCATGTCAATTCTAGATTCTGGGCCTCTTAAGGATTTTCTTTTTCATTTTTCTTTGAATGGCAACAATAAAGAATATTTTTATTTCATACATAAAATGCAATTACCATCGATATGACTTTCAAAGCAACAAACCACGACTATAATTTCTACATGACAATGACAACTCAGCCTTATCCCAATTAAATGGGGTCAAATACATGGATCCTTGCCCTCCAATCAGCTCTATTCGAGGTCATACTTCATACAAGGAGTAAGCTATACATGTCTTTCCTCACCACTTCTCCTAGGGTCATTTTACGTATGCCCCACTTTTAGTTTTTTTTTTTTCAATTTAAATCCAATAACTCCTCCGTAATGGAACATCCAAAGGCTTCTTTTGGACATGGCCATGCCACATCAAACAACTTTCTCATAGCTTATCATGTATTGGAGCTACCCACAAATCAGCTCTAATATAATCATTCCTTACTTCATAGTTGTCATGGCGTCGCCAAGGCTGCGATTTGGTGTACTGGTTGAAAAAGAAGTTCATGGCAGTGCTATGATTTACGTGACTCACAAATGGAGGTCGCCATTGGCTGATAGGCGTCGCAATGGCACCGCCATGGACGCTAGGTCATGCCTAATTCACTAGGCAGTCGATTTTTTGTAAAATGCAGGGTGATTTTGATAGGGCTATGTTGATTTTTGATATCTGATGTTGCTTAATGTTGGTTTTATATGTTATAGGGTATATATTGTAGGCTTGTAGCATGCTAAATAACTTTAGAAAATAGGGGAAATAAAAAAGTAGCATACTAAATAACTTTAGAAAATAGGGAAAATAAAAAATGGGCAATTTGACTGCCATGGCAACGCCATAACGGGCGAATCATCGTCAAATCGATTAGCCACCCCTCCACCGCCTTGGATTGATCTGACGCTGTGACAACTATGCCTTACTTTATCCTTCCTAGTTTCACCACTCATTCATCTTCACATCCTCATCTCTGCTACATAGAGTTCACCTTTATCTTACTTCCTAACTGGCCGACATCATGGCCGGTCGATTGAGTGTTCTTCAAAATTTTCCTTTAAGTTTAAAAGGAATGCATCAATCACACAACAATCCGGACACACCTCTCCACTTCATCCATCCTATTTTAATTCTCTATGAAACGTCATTCTTTATATCACCTTCTTTATCTATGATTGAGCCTAGATACTTGAAATAATGACTTTGTGGAATCTCCCTTTCATCAATTTTCATCACCACATTAACCGTCTTATTGTAACTAAAGTTACACACTATATACTCCATTTTTGTTCCACTTATCTTAAAACCTTTTGATTCCAAGGTTGATATCCATAACTCCAACTTGGCTTTAATCCCTAATATTGTATCATCCACCAAGGAACCTCATCTTGGATGTCTCTAGTTAAGTCATACATCGTAAGCATAAATAAACAAGGGCTTAAAGCTAATCCTTGATGTAATCCAATTGTAATTGGGAATTCACTACCTTTACCCCTCCCCCCATAGTTCTTACAGTGGTCACCACACCATCTTATATATCTTTAATTATGTCCTTATATTTACTTGAAACACTTCTCTTCTCTAGTATTTCCTCATCTTGAATGTCTCTAGTTAAGTCATGCATGGTAAGCATAAACAGATAAGGGCTTAAAGCTAATCTTTGATGTAGCCCAATTGTAATTGGGAATTCACTACCTTTACCTCTCCCCCCACAGTTCTTACACTAGTCACCGCACCATTTTACATATCTTTAAGGGTAATTTACAGTACCACCCCCTAGAGAATGCCACTATTAGAGAGACTACCAAATTACGCTCGTACCCCCTACCGTCAGTTTCTGTTAAGTGAGGATTTGAATTGACATTTTTACCCTTCTGTTTAAACACATAAAGGGTATTTCCAAAAAAATGCTAAGGGATATCCTCCTAAGATCATTCTTCAAATTGGGAACCCTTAATGGAGACGGAGACTGTAGGGATTTGCTCGGTCATTTCTTCTCGGCATTGGATGGTATGAATAAACCAGAAATTAAACAAGGTAAGCAATGTTAGGCTTCCGTGGTTTAAATGGTCCTTTTATCTTCTCTTATCCATGGAAGGAGCAAAAAAGGAAAAAAAAAAAAAGGTGAAAAGGCTTTAACAACGATGAAACCTTGGATTTTGGGATTCCCTCCACTCGACCGGTTAACGGGTGATTAGGCTTTTACTTCCTATTTCAGTGGAAGAGCTCTACTATGAATTGTTGGAACTAGGTTTTTGCCTAGCTGTATCAATGCCTACAATATCAATCCAATCTTATGCTCACAAAACCATCTTGATAAAACCCATTAATTTTCGTTCTGGAGTCTCTGTTAACCACTTTAGTTGCAGAAACAATGTATGTTGCCATATCAAGATGGAAACCAAACTTTCAACTCAGAGATTGTCGAGACTTGAGTAAAAAATGCTTAAAAAGCCAAATCTTCACAACATCAATCTCCAAGTCGGAAACCAAACTTTCTTCATATCTTCTCCCTCTCCCAAGTCATAAACCAAACCTTCTTCCTATCTTCTCCCTCTCCCAAGTCGGAAACCAAACTTTCTTCCTATCTTTTCCCTCTCCCAAGTAGGAAACCAAACTTTCTTCATATCTTCTCCCCTTGCGTTAGCAGCTAAGCTGCACTTCCCTCGTCAACTCTTTCAAACCCTTCCAAATGCTTGAAGAAACCTATTGTAGAAGACGCCGGCGATGGCATGTCCTTGGCCCTACAAATGTTCTTTGATTCGGGGAAGAAGAAAAAGAATGATAAGGTCATACTTGGTAGTTTACATATTATGAGGGAATTTGGTATTTTTCAAAAAATAGCCCAGCTGATGTCAGCATTTAAAGTATATTCCCTAACAGAGACTAATGGTAGGGGGTACGAGTGTAATTTGGTATTATGCAGGGGGTGTCTCTCTAATAGTGGCATTCTCTAGGGAGTGGTGCTGTAAATTCCCCTATCTTTAATCATGTCCACACATTTACTTGAAACACTTCTCTTCTCTAGTATTTGCCAGATTAACTAGGGACTCTATCATAAGCTTTTTCTACGTTAATAAAGATCATATAGAGATCTTTTTTGCAATCTCTAAATCTTTCCATGAGTCTCCTAAGTAAATAGCTTGTCGTGGATCTTCTAGGCATAAAACAAAATTTGTTCACCTTAAAGTAGTTTCTTATCTCAGGTGGGTTTCAATCATAGTTGTCATAGCGTCACCTAGGCAGCATTTAGAGTCCTGGCGGAAAAAGAAGTTCATGGCAGTGTTACGATTTACGTGACTCACAAATGGCGGTCACCATTGGTTGATAGGCGTCGCCATGGCACCGCCATGGACGTCAAGTCATGCCTGATTCACTAGGCGATCGATTTTTTGTAAAATGCAGGGTGATTTTGATAGGGCTATATTGATTTTTGATGATTTGATGTTGTTTAATGTTGGTTTTATATGTTATAGGGTATATATTGTAGGCTTGTAGCATGCTAAATAACTTTAGAGAAGAGGGGAAATAAAAAAGTAGTGTACTAAATAACTTTAGAAAATAAGGAAAATAAAAAATGACACATGGGCGATTTGACCGCCATGGCAACGCCATAATGGGCGATTCATCGTCAAATCGATTAGCCACCCCTCCACTGCCTTGGATCTATTTGACGCCGTGACAACTATGGTTTCAACAACCCTCTCCTCACAATTTCATATTATAATTCATTAGCTTTATGCCCCTATAGTTATTGCAACTCTGAATATAACCTTTATTTTGTAAATTGGTATCACAATGCTTCTCCTCCATTCATCTTGCATTTCCTTGTGCTCATAATCTTATTAAACAACTTAGTTAGCCAAGATAAACTATATATTCCTAACTCTTCCACATTTTTATTGGTATCTCATCATGGCTTGGTGCCTTGCCTACTTTTATCCTCTTCAAAGCTTCTTTCACTTCAGACACTCAAATTTTTCATATATATATGACATTGTTACTTGAAATGTATTTTTTTAGTAGGTTCTAGAAGTGATGTCATCTCACCTTAATGTCCTCATCCCTTATTAGTGCTTTACCGTCTTCACTTTTAATATATCTAGCATGGCCGAGATCTCTACTCTTCCTTTCATGTAATTTAACTATCGTATAAATAGATTTTTCTCCTTCCTTTTTGCTCAGATTGTCATAAAGATCTTCATATTTCTTTGTCCTTGCTATTTCCACAATATTTTTAGCTTCATTTCTAAAAAATATATAACTTTTTAGATCCTCTACATCCTTATTCCTTTGCCATGCCTTAAAAATAGCTTTCTCAATCTTAATTTTTACTTGAACCCATGGTTCGAGAACTCGAGCAAAGCCTTGAAATTCCGTAGGTTTCGCAGGGGGTCGAAACGAAACCATTAAAAGTCACACGTTTCAACCAGGTATTGACTAATTTCGACCAAATTTCCAAAACATGGGAAATTTCGACTTAAACCACCTAGTTCGACCCTTTGAATTGCACCAGGTCTTGTCTAACTTATTTCAAACAGAAACCCACCTTTGTTTCAGCAGAATTCGACCCTCCCTTGTTCATTTTTCTCCTAAGTGTGAGAAACTCGGGGAAACAGTGGAGATTTGCATTTTTTGCCTACAAAACTTGAATCTAAGGGTGATTATTGCTTCATCTACACAAGGCATCTTGGACCAAAAAGGTAAGTCCCAACTTCCCCAAAAAGCATTTTTTTTATATATAATTCTAATAAATATGGTAGAATCATGTAATTTTTTTATATGTTACTTAAGAGGACCTGATCTACGCCTTCATGGTGGCTGAATTTTTTTTTGCATGTTGATTCTTTTTGTTTCTGTTTTAAAAAATGCATTTACTTATAACATTTTCTTGAAAAAAAAAATGGGTCAATAGTTGATCTTTGGTGTTCAATTTAATATATGTTGAACACCATCGGCCGATCTACAACTTGATGGTTCCGGATTTTTTTTTTTGAAAATTAATTAAATATATTGTAAAATTATTTTTAAAAATGTAAATAATTACGAAAAAATTTCTACTACGTTTTGAAAATTCAAGAAAATTATTGAATGTATTACAAATGCATTTACAATCATGTTTGATTACTAATGTGGTGTTTCTTAATTAGTCATTATTTATCAATTAAATAAATATTTTTAAATACGGAAAAAATATAGTGCTTTGTTGGGAATTTACAATTATCTTTAACTATTTTTATAAGTCTTTATTGATGCATATATGTTTATAATTGGTCTCTTTTTTGTTAGAACAGTGTTTGTAGCAAGATTTTAAGTGTTGCATAATGGCTGATAGAGGTGGGGACATTGCATGACTTTAAGGTTTTTTTTTTTTTTTTTTTT